>NC_057794.1:309814591-310061648 GCF_018294505.1 Triticum aestivum
AGGGTGACAACTCGATCTGATCTTAATCTATCGATTGGTTTCTCTCTCAAACATTGTATCTCTGTGCCTCGCTCAGACATACTCGATACGTCTTTTTCTCCGTAGCCCCCTCGATATGTAGACTTCTCGCGCACACACATCTGTAGTGACGATGACGCTGAACCCAATGTGCTTTGTTTTTACCGGCCTCATGTGATAGTTTTCACCCTGTTTTCTATTAATTACCAAGACAACCTTTTCTTTGTTACTACTAGTGAATCTGAAATCATTCGGGGCAGACATAAAATATATCACTTCAACCCAATTATCACAGTAACTATTTTAAAATAAACTAGCTAGATGCCCGTGCATTGCATGGAACATCCAGATGCATTTGTATGAGTAGTTTATCTTGTGAGAGACTAGCAAGATGCCCATGCGTTGCACGGAACATCAAGATGCATTTATATGAGTGGTTTATCTTGTGAGAGAAAAGGATGAATGAGGGAAGGCCTTATTTGCAAATGTGGAGAGGGGTGTGGGTATCTTTTTGCAAAATTGCTATCGTTTCCTTCCTATCCGTCAGATATAAATCAGACGGCCTATATTGAAGGATGGTAGGCACACCATCATCACCAACTCTGTTTTTATCTCTACTTCTATAAAAGACTCAGTTGGTGATGACGGTGTGTATGCCATCCATCATTTCTGACCATCAGATCCGCATCTAATGACTACTACCTCCATCCAGGATTGTTGGGCCCATTAGCCAAAACTCAAGGACCAAGGCAAAGCACAATAACTAACGATAAATACTTTGAAAGAATGGCTATAGCCAATCAAAATGCTGGCAGTTTTGCATGCAACTAGCTGCATGGTTTCCTTTTGCATGCAACCAATCTAGCACTAGCTAGCATTTATAGCCACGCAGCCACTTGCCTCTTTGGTTTTTGCATGCTGCTAATCACGCGCATGGCCCACCATTCAAGCGCGTCGTGGCCTGGATCGAGGAAAAGAAACTGAGTACTGCTAGGGGACTTAGAAATACGTACACAGCTGGCTGGCTCATGGGACTTGTAAACCCGGACGGATGTAGTATGATGTAAGTCGTGGCTTTTTGCAACAAGACCCCACTTCTCTGCTCCAATTTGCATAAACCCCTTAGTATATTGAAATCAACCACATCCCTCCCCCACCTCATCAAAACAGCCACAAGGAATATATTTTGAGTGAAACCTAATATGAGTATATTTTTAGTGATATATACACCAAACTAGAGTGTTTTTATTTCAAGTTTGTGAACATGTATTATTATATTTTGGATATGTTGCAACGCACAGGCACATTGGTAGTAAGAGTAGAGAAAAGGATGAACGACGAAAGGCCTTATTTGCAAATGTGAGAGGGGTGTGCGTATCTTTTTGCAAAATTACCATAGTTTCCTTCCTTTCCGTTAGGTATAAATCTGACAACCTATATTGCAGGATGGCACGCACACCATCACCACTAACTCTGTTTTCTACTCCCCCCGTTCATAAATATTTCTCTTTTTAGATATTTCAACAAGTGACTACATACAGAGCAAAATGAGTGAATCTACACTCTAAAATATGTCCACATACACATCTGTATGTGGCAGTCCATTTGAAATATGAAAAAGACAAATATTTAGGAACGGATGGAGTATAAGAGTAGACATGGAGATATATCTCCAGCATGGTCTACAAAAAAATGTGTTGGACTGGTTAGCGCCGGATGCTCGCTACAGTACTGACAGTGGAACCCACGGAGTACTTAGAATACAAGATTAAGGATGGACTTGTTTCTTTTTAACTTTCTATACGAAGCTATAGCCACCTTGCGAGTCACATGTACACTGTACATGCAATTAACTTTTTATAGAGGGAGAATTATACATGCAATTAACACAAATGGATTGGATGTGACTCTATTATTTCCAGCATAAGAGCATCTCCAACGGAAGCCGACAAATTTCCTCCTGCTTCCTTCCGCGGAGGACGACATCAAACGCCAGCGGCATACATTTTCACAACTCTAACCAACCAGATGAAATTCATGCAAACACGGACTTTTTTCATATAAGCATGCAGGATTTCGTATAAAAAGGCCGGATCTTCATATAAACATGATGGATTTCATTACATCTACATGAACTAAGCGGTGCTAATCCGGCTCTCTTGGTATAATTAATACTCCCTCCGTACGGAAATACTTGTCCTAGAAATTGATGTATCTAGACTTATTTTAGTTACAGATACATCCAATTTATCCATTCTTAGAACAAATATTTCCCGCCAGCCGGAGAGGGAGTACCTAATCTAGATGGCTGCCCGCGGATCCCTTTGTCTTCCTCATGTCTGGCAGACACTCGCGGGGTCCACGAAGGTCCTCGGAAGAGACGAAGCAGCAAAGAAACCACCTGAATGCGTAGTCGTCGCCTTGGCGGTGGCCTTCATGGGACCCAAGTGGCAGCGTCCTCCCGTGTTCTACTTCTCCTTGATGATGGCGGCGGACACGGAGAAGCTGGCCACCGACTCTGCCTGCATGGCGTTGCCCTAGGCACGGGAGGTGCAGTCGCAAGCATGGGAGGCGTGCCCATAGACATGGGAGGCGCGGCCACCGCAGACACTGCTGGCGTGGTACGACACAGCAGCGATGATGCCCGTACTGGCGTGCTCGCTGCCGTACTGGCGTGGAGCAACTCGCCACTCCTCATCAAGCTGAACTGGAGCGGCAAGTTGCTGAACCACGCGCCGGATTGGGGCGGCAAGTGGCTCCGTCGGGCCAAGCGAGGTTGATGAAGCACCGAGCGGCCTCGCCCGTATCCGAAGGGCTCGGCGGGCCACCCAGCCGGGTTGTATGCCGGAGAACAGCTCCTCGGAAGCCATCGGAAGAGTGGAGAAAATGGTGAAGGGGGAGATGGGGGAGCGGCGGAGGGGTGTGATTCTTGCCCGCTGTCTATCCGGCCTCGTTTAAATAGAGGGCGGACAGTAGGAGCTTGGCCGGCGTTTGGCCTCGTTTAAACTGAGGGCGGATGGGAGGAGCTCGACCGGTGTTGCATTTAATTCCGGCCGCTCATTAACGGACGTGTGGCCAGAGCAGGTTTATCGGTTTGCATGCGGGTTTAACGGAGGGGTTTGATGGAGGCGAGGAGGCGTGTTCAGCCGGGCGTGCAGCGGGCGGTGCAGTACTATTTGATTTGATAGTGGGCGGCACAGTTCCGGATATGACTTTAATGCATACAAGGGAGGGGTAGCGGTTCCCGAAATGTTGAACGGCCAATGATGCATCCTCCTTCAATTAGAATCATGCATGCATGAGGGAAGTAATGGGAGGAGGACTGGGAAAAGAGGCTGCACGATGTGAATGAAACGTCCAATGCATCTACCACATCGTACGCACCTAAGCATTTGCCTAAGCACCTACACTAAGCGCAAAAGTGCTCACTCCAAACCCATGGCAGCGATGCGCGCGAGCAGCAAGTGGCTATGCCAGATGGTCCACGACGCCGGCCTACGGCATGGCGCCGAGGATCGTCTCCAGACGGTGTTTGCGACCGGCTAGTGGATGGTCGCCGTCGATGCCAACTATGACTCTCAGTTGGACCAGATGATCATTGCCACCACCAACAAGTTCACCGTCCTCAAGAAGCTCGGGGATGACATCGCCGTACTCCTCCAGCCCGCGCGCCCGGGCTCTTCATTTCCTACCACCCTAATCGACCTCCATGGCCGGAACCTCTTTCAAGCACTGGTGGCCCTGCGACTGCCCACCGACGCCATGAAGAATGTCCACCTGGAGGTCGCGCTCGACGTGAGGTGCCTCGCCCTGCAAGAATTCGTCAACCTACACATCCACATGTATGAGGAAATCGTGTACATAGGTATCTACAAGGCCATTGAGTACGCTACGACGTTGGCCTTCCTCAACCGGCTGGAAGCCTTGGATGCCTTTGCTGAGAAGCACCTTGACCTCGCCACAAAAGCTGCCGCTCCTTAGCCGCCGGTCGGTGGCCCGGCACACTAAGTTGAGGAGGAGGAGGTCGTACGTTGATGGATGCATCTTTCTTCTTGCCTCCTGTAACCACCACTACGACTGCATCATCGTGGCCTTAATTTTTATTGTGCTATTGCATTGTCGTTCCAGTCAATACCCGACATGTGCGATCCCTTTGCTTAATTTTATGCATCACTGTAACTAGTACTCCATCCGTCAATTTATAAATTGTGCTTACCTTTTCCATCAACTTCGTGCAACGCACGGGCATCTTGCTAGAAACACTAGTACATGTTGGACCGCATGTGACCAAACCGATGATGTGCCAACCTAGCTACTACATACCCTGCTTATTTGGCGGAAATAGCCCCGCCCTAGCGTTTCCAATCGTTATTTCTATCTTTTTTGAAAGTAATCATTATTTCTATCTATTGATCGTGCCAAGGAGCAGAAGCAAATGTTACAATTTATACATTTTTTCTCTACTCCTACTCCTATAAAAGACTCAGTTGGTGATGGTGGTGTGTCTGCCATCTGTCGTTTCTGACCATTAGATCTGCATCTAACGCCTGTGAGGTAAGCTCGGGCATTTTTGCAACAATAGCCCACTTCTCTGCTCCAATTTGCAGAAAACCCCTTTATTATCTTGAAAGCAACCAGACCCCTCCCTCACCTCATCAAAACAGACCAAGAAATATATTTTGAGTGAAAAGTAATATATTAGGAGTATATCAAAACAAGAGTGATTTCTTTCAAGTTTGTGAAAAAGTACTACTATTCTACTACTTTGGATCCGTCGCAACGCACGGGCACATTGCCAGTAAAAGGAAAAGGCATGCCGCATTCGCGTCGCACCCCCACACGCCCGGGAATCAGGAGTACTCCGCCGCCCATCTGGCACGCCACATAGTTAGGGAAGGCGTGTTGCCTAGCATTTTCACTTTCATGTGGGACCGCCATTGAGCAAACCAACTATTGGCAAACCGCACCTTGCTACCTCTTGAGCACTGCGTTGGTTTTCCCCGAAGAGGAAGGGATGATGTAGCAAAGTAGCGTAGTATTTCCCTCAGTTTTTGAGAACTAAGGTATCAATCCAGTAGGAGGCTACGCGCCAGTCCCTCGCACCTGCACAAAACAAATAAATCCTCGCAACCAACACGATAAGGCGTTGTCAATCCCTACACGGCCACTTACGAGAGTGAGATCTGATAGATATCATAAGATAATATTTTTGGTATTTTTGTGATAAAGATGCAAAGCAAAGTAAAAGCAAAGTAAAAAGCAAAGGAAATAACTAAGTAGTAGGAGATTAATATGATGAAGATAGACCCGGGGGCCATAGGTTTCACTAGTGGCTTCTCTCGAGAGCATAAGTATTCTACGGTGGGTGAACAAATTATTGTTGAGCAATTGACAGAATTGAGCATAGTTATGAGAATATCTAGGTATGATCATGTATATAGGCATCACGTCTGAGACAAGTAGACCGACTCCTGCCTGCATCTACTACTATTACTCCACTCATCGACCGCTATCCAGCATGCATCTAGAGTATTAAGTTAAAAACAGAGTAACGCCTTAACCAAGATGACATGATGTAGAGGGATAAACTCATGCAATATGATGAAAACCCCATCTTATTATCCTCGATGGCAACAATAAAATACGTGCCTTGCTGCCCCTACTGTCACTGGGAAAGGACACCGCAAGATTGAACCCAAAGCTAAGCACTTCTCCCATTGCAAGAAAGATCAATCTAGTAGGCCAAACCAAACTGATAATTCGAAGAGACTTGCAAAGATAACTAATCATACATAAAAGAATTCAGAGAAGATTCAAATATTGTTCATAGATAGACTTGATCATAAACCCACAATTCATCGATCTCAACAAACACACCCCAAAAAGAAGATTACATCGAATAGTTCTCCACAAGAGAGGGGGATAACATTGTATTGAGATCCAAAAAGAGAGAAGAAGCCATCTAGCTAATAACTATGGACCCGTAGGTCTGAGGTGAACTACTCAGACTTCATCGGAGGGGCTATGGTGTTGATGTAGAAGCCCTCCGTGATCGATGCCCCCTCCGGCGGAGCTCCGGAACAGGCCCCAAGATGGGATCTCGTGGATACAAAAAGTTACGGCGATGGAATTAGGGTTTTGGATCCTATCTGATCCTTTGGGGGTACGTAGGTATATATAGGAGGAAGGAGTACATAGGTGGAGCAACAGGGGGCCCACGAGGGTGGAGAACGCGCTTGGGGGGGAGGTAGGCGCGCCCCCTACCTCGTGGACTCCTCTTTTGTGTCTTGACGTAGGGTCCAAGTCTCCTGGGTCTTGTTCGTTGAGAAAATCACGTTCCCGAAGGTTTCATTCCGTTTGGACTCCGTTTGATATTCCTTTTCTTCGGAACCCTAAAACAGGCAAAAAACATCAATTCTGGGCTGGGCCTCCGGTTAATAGGTTAGTCCCAAAAATAATATAAAAGTGGATAATAAAGCCCAATAATGTCCAAAACAGTAGATCAAATAGCATGGAGCAATCAAAAATTATAGATACGTTGGAGACGTATCACACCTCGCCCGCCGCCGGGTTGGAAAACAGAAATGAGGAGAAGATCTAGCTGTAGCACGGAAGCCAAGAAATTTGATGTTTGATGGGGCTCATTGATATAGTGTTATTTATTCATAACTAGCAAGATGCCCATGCGTTACACAGAAAATCAAGATGCATTTGTATCAGTAGTTTATGTTGTCGGAGATAAGGATGAATGAGGCAAGGCCTTATTTGCAAATGTGGAGAGGGGTGTGGGTATCTTTTTGCAAAATTGCCATAGTTTCCTTCCTATCCGTCAGATATAAATTGGACGGCCTATATTACAGGATGGCAGGCACACCATCATCACCAACTCTGTTTTTTATAAGAGTAAGTATAAGTATATAGATATAGATATAGAGAGTAGAGATTTGGGTTTGGCACGAGCTCGTACTGCGGGAGCACCACAAGGCCTACTGCAGGAGTTAAATTTCCCTCTCGGGGCCCACGGGACCGAGCTTCAGTGGCTTAGTGCACCGGCCTATGATTCAATGACATGTGGACCTTAAATGCGGTTGGCCCACATGTCATTCTCATGGTGGTGACGTGGTTCGCGACTCACTTGTTCGATATGAACCGGCCGGTGGTGGCGTGCTTGTGGCGAGGGTGCCACAGCTGGGCGTTGAGGCGTTACGAGGCGTAGATGGCCACACCAGTGGGTACTACCTGTACTACAGAAGTACTCCAGCTGAGGATTGATGCCCGGGACGAAATGTGTCACAACCGCTGGATGAAAATTCGATAGTGTAGGACTACGGATCGGAGCACAGGAGCGGAGCAGGCAAACCGCGTCCAATCGGGTGTGGATATGATGGAAAGTTGATGGTCGCCGCAGTTCAGCTGGCCCGCATGTTATGCACACAAAGGCATAGGAGCGGTGGGGATGAGAGGGATGAGGCGCATGTCGGGGGACGCCGTGCCGCGGGTTGGAGCGGCGTCGTGGGAATCGCGTGTGGGTGTGGCAGTGGTAGAAACAAGAAATGTGACGGTCGCTGTGGTTCAACTTCCATGGATAGGCTGTCATGTGCTGACACATGCATTGCATACCGCTCACTGCAAGGATCAGTAGTAGAGAAAACTTGTTCAAAAGATACCATTTTTCTGATAAAATTCTCGAGATATCATTAGTTTTTACACATGGGATCACACCTACAAGGGTCAATCACAACAGGTGTTTTGTAAAAAAAATGCATCTTGATGTTCCCTGCAATGCACAGGCATCTTGCTAGTTATAAAAGAAGCCAACACAGGCATCTTGCCGCAGGGTGTGCCACCGACCCAAACTCATTTTTTTCAAACGCTTAGGTGCACCGGATGCTGTGGCATGCTAAAAAATGTAAAAAGAAAACAACTCCAATTTTTTTAAAACCTGTTATCTTCAAACATCAAAACAACCCGAGGAATATATTTTGAGTGAAGCATGATTACTTTTACTGATATATGTATATCAAAACTAGAGTGTTTATATTTCAAGCCCGTGAACAAGTATTATTCTACTACTTTGGATCCATTGCAACACACAGGCCAGCACAATGGTAGTAGTAGTCTCTATCTCTATCTCTACTCTACTCTTATAAAAAACAGAGTTGTTGATGATGGTGTGCTTGCCATCCTACAGTATAGGTCGTCTGATTTATATCTGACGGATAGGAAGGAAACTATGGCAATTTTATAAAAAAATCCACACCCCTATCCGATCTATATCTAACGGGTAGGAAGGAAACTATGACAATTTACCCGCACTCCTCTCCACATTTGCAGATAAGGCCTTCCCTTGTTCATCCTTTTCTCCCACAAGATCTTGATGTTCCGTGCAACGCACGGGCATCTTGCTAGTCTCTACTCATATAAAAAAATAGAGTTGGTGATGATGGTGTGCCTGCCACCCTGCAATATAGGTCGTCTGATTTATATCTGATGGATAGGAGGAAAACTGTGGCAATTTTGCAAAAAGAAACCTACACCCCTCTCCACATTTGCAAATAAGGCCTTCCCTCGTTCATACTTTTCTCTCACAAGACAAACTACTCATACAAATGCATCTTGATGTTCCATGCAACGCACGAGGATGTTTCCTTGGGGGTCTCTCCAGCGCGGCGTGGCCATAGTTGCAAGTTGACGCCCCTTGACATGCCGACGTTGAGGGGCACTCGATTTTTGTCCGATGAGCAGGTAAGATGAGTTTGATCACGTAGTAAATGCATTCTAAAGATTACTTATGTGTCCATTTCCTAATTCTACCCCTGCCCACTATTTCACAGGTTAGGCTGAGTGTGAGTGGAGATAGGCTTGCATATGTACGGGAGGGTACCAACATCAATTTGCACAATATTTACAACAGTGCCACCATTCCCGTAGATCCTTTGTCCAACATTGGGATCAGCCATACAACGCGCCACCGCCTGAATTGGTACGATGGAACCACAGTGAGATTGAAGAAGATAGCACAAACCTTGCACATGGCGGTCAAAGGTGGACGATACTGTCTACGGCCGATTTGTTGTCGTACGAGTATGAAGACGCTGTGCTCCTTCCTAACCGCATCTTCGCGGTGACAAACCAACGGACTTGTTTCATATGGGACACATCCTACGGTATACTCCCTCTCTCCTAGTTTATTTGTTTTAATTCTTTTTCGTTTTATAAGTTTCAAATTCAAATTTAGAGCTCCCCATCACATGTTGAGATTACAATGTCCATTAAATCGTTGTGTGCATGTATAGTAAAGAAAAAATCTCGAGTTTGCCATGAGTTCGTGCAACGGTAGCACCACAAGGCCTGGCGCAGGAGTTATATTTACCTCTCAGGGCCCTCGGGTCTGAGCTTCAGTGCCTTACGACACCTGCCTTTGAGTCAATAATGTTGAAAATATGCCCTAGAGGCAATAATAAATTGGTTATTATTATATTTCCGTGTTCATGATAATTGCCTATTGTTCATGCTATAATTGTATTAACCGGAAACCGTAATACATGTGTGAATACATAGATCATAATATGTCCCTAGTAAGCCTCTAGTTAACTAGCTCGTTGATCAATAGATGGTCATGGTTTCCTGACCATGGACATTGGATGTCATTGATAACGGGATCACATCATTTTGAGAATGATGTGATGGACAAGACCCAATCCCGAGCGTAGCACAAGATCGTGTAGTTCATTTGCTAAAGCTTTTGTAATGTCAAGTATCATTTCCTTAGACCATGAGATTGTGCAACTCCTGGATACCGTAGGAATTCTTTGTGTGTACCAAACGTCACAACATAATTGGGTGGCCATAAAGGTGCACTACAGGTATCTCTGAAAGTATCTGTTGGGTTGGCACGAATTGAGACTGGGATTTGTCACTCCGTATGACGAAGAGGTATCTCTGGGCCCACTCGGTAATGCATCATCATAACAAGATCAATGTGACTAAGGAGTTAGCCACGGGATAATGCGTTACAGAATGAGTAAAGAGACTTGCCGGTAACGAGATTGAACGAGGTATAGAGATACCGGCGATCTAATCTCGGGCAAGTAACATGCCGATAGACAAAGGGAATTGTATACGGGATTGATTGAATCCTCGACATCGTGGTTCATCCGATGAGATCATCGTGGAACATGTGGGAGCCAACAAGGGTATCCAGATCCCACCGTTGGTTATTGGCCGGAGAGATGTCTCGGTCATGTCTGCATGGTTCCCAAACATGTAGGGTCTACACACTTAAGGTTCGGTGACGCTAGAGTTGTTATGGGAAATAGTATGTGGTTACCGAAGGTTGTTTGGAGTCCCGGATGAGATCCCGGACGTCACGAGGAGTTCCGGAATAGTCCGAAGGTGAAGAATCATATATAGGAAGTCTTGTTTTAGTCGCCGGAATGATTTCGGGGGTTATCGGTATTGTACCGGGACCATCGGGTGGGGCCACCTGTCCCGATGGGCCTAGTGGGCTGAACAAGGGAGGGAACCAGCCCCTGGTGGGCTTGTTGGGGATCGTCGCAGAAATTAAAAAAAATTCTACTCATCACCAAGATCAATCTATGGAGAGACTAGCAATGAGAGAGTGGGGAGTGTATCTTCATACCCTTGAAAAAGATCGCGAAACGGAAGCTTTACAAGAACACGGATGAAGGAGTTGTACTCGCAGCGATTCAGATCGCGGTTGCTTCCGATCTAAGCGCCGAACAATAGCGCCCCCGCGTTCAACACACGTACGGCCCGAGGAGGTCTCCTCCTTCTTGATCCAGCAAGGGGGAAGGAGAAGTTGGGGAAGAACTCCGGCAGCACGACGGCGTGGTGATGGAGCTCGCAGTTCTCCGGCAGGGCTTCGCCATGCTCAACGGAGGAGGAGGGGGTGTTGGAGAGGGGGAGGGCTGCGCCTTGGAAGATGTGTTGCTTCCCTCCCTCCACCCCTCTATTTATAGGGTGAAGGGGGAAGGGGGGCGGCCCCTCTAGATGAGATCTGGATGGGGGCGGCGGCCAAGGAGAGGGGGCTTGCCCCCCCCCCCCAAGCCAAGGGGGCGCCCCCTTTAGGATTCCCCCCAACCCTAGGCGCATGGGCCCTAGGAGGGGATGGTGCCCAGCCCACTTAGGGGCTGGTTTCCTTCCACATACAGCCCATAGGGCCGTCTGGGGCAGGTGGACCCTCCCGGTGGACCCCCGGAACCCCTTCGGTGGTCCTGGTACAACACCGATAAACCCTCGAACACTTCCGGTGACCGTATGATGACTTCCCGTATATAAATCTTCACCTCTGGACCATTCCGAAACACCTCGTGACGTCCGGGATCTCATCCGGGACTCCGAACAACATTCGGTAACTGCATACTATTTCCCATAACAACTCTAGCGTCATCTAACCTTAAGTGTGTAGACCCTACGGGTTCGGGAATCATGCAGACAGGACCGAGACATCTGTTGTATGCGAACGTTATAACCTATCACACCCGATCATCACGTGGTGCTTCGGAACAACGGACCTTAGCAACGGTGCACAGTTAGGGGAACACTTTCTTGAAATTATAACAAGGGATCATCTTATTTATGCTACCATCGTTCTAAGCAAATAAGATGTAGAAACATGATAAACATCACATGCAATCAAATAGTGACATGATATGGCCAATATCATTTTGCTCCTTTTGATCTCCATCTTCGGGGCGCCATGATCATCATTGTCACTGGCATGACACCGTGATCTCTATCATCATGATCTTCATGAAGTAGTCTCGCCCACTGTTACTTCTACTACTATGGCTAACGGTTAACAATAAAGTAAAGTAATTATATGATGTTTTCAGTGACACGCGGGTCACACAATAAATTAAGACAACTCCTATGCCTCTTGCCGGTTGTCATACTCATCGACATGCAAGTCGTGATTCCTATTACAAGAACATGATCAATCTCATACATCACATATATCATTCATCACATCCTTTTGGCCATATCACATCACACAGCATATGCTGCAAGAACAAGTTAGACGTCCTCTAATTGTTGTTGCAAGTTTTTACGTGGCTGCTATAGGTTTCTCGCAAGAACATTTCTTACCTACGCCAAAACCACAACACGATATGCCAATTTCGATTTACCCTTCATAAGGACCCTTTTCATCGAATCCGATCCGACTAAAGTGGGAGAGACAGACACCCGCTAGCCACCTTATGCAACTAGTGCATGTCAGTCGGTGGAACCTGTCTCACGTAAGCGTACGTGTAAGGTCGGTCCAGGCCGCTGAAGGAAATATGCCCTAGAGGCAATAATAAAGTTATTATTTATTTCCTTATTTCATGATAAATGTTTATTATTCATGCTAGAATTGTATTAACCGGAAACATAATACATGTGTGAATACATAGACAAACAGAGTGTCACTAGTATGCCTCTACTTGACTAGCTCGTTAATCAAAGATGGTTATGTTTCCTAACCATAGACAAAGGAGTTGTTATTTGATTAACGGGATCACATCATTAGGTGAATGATCTGATTGACTTGACCCATTCCGTTAGCTTAGCACTCGATCGTTTAGTATGTTGCTATTGCTTTCTTCATGACTTATACATGTTCCTATGACTATGAGATTATGCAACTCCCGTTTGCCGGAGGAACACTTTGGGTGCTACCAAACGTCACAACGTAACTGGGTGATTATAAAGGAGCATTACAGGTGTCTCCAAAGGTAGATGTTGGGTTGGCGTATTTCGAGATTAGGATTTGTCACTCCGATTGTCGGAGAGGTATCTCTGGGCCCTCTCGGTAATGCACATCACATAAGCCTTGCAAGCATTACAACTAATGAGTTAGTTGTGAGATGATGTATTACGGAATGAGTAAAGAGACTTGCTGGTAACGAGATTGAACTAGGTATTAAGATACCGACGATCGAATCTCGGGCAAGTAACATACCGATGACAAAGGGAACAATGTATGTTGTTATGCGGTCTAACCGATAAAGATCTTCGTAGAATATGTAGGAGCCAATATGGGCATCCAGGTCCCGCTATTGGTTATTGACCAGAGACATGTCTTGGTCATGTCTACATTGTTCTCGAACCCATAGGGTCCGCACGCTTAAGGTTTCGATGACAGTTATATTATGAGTTTATGAGTTTTGATGTACCGAAGGAGTTCGGAGTCCCGGATGAGATCGGGGACATGACGAGGAGTCTCGAAATGGTCGAGACGTAAAGATTGATATATTGGACGACTATATTCGGACATCGGAAAGGTTCCGAGTGATTCGGGTATTTTTCGGAGTACCGGGTAGTTACGGGAGAAGCAATGGGCCTTGATGGGCTTTAGTGGGAAGAAGAGAAAGGGCCAAGGGGCTGCTATGCCCCCCCTCCCCTCTAGTCCGAATTGGACTAGGGAAAAGGGGGCCGGCCACCTCTCCTTCTCCTCCACTTCCTTCTCCCTTCCTCCCCTCTTGGTGGACTCCTACTAGGACTTGGAGTCCTAGTAGGACTCCACATCCTGGCCGCACCAACCTTGGCCGGCCTCCTCCTCCTCCATCCTTTATATACTGAGGCAAGGGGCACCCCAAAGACACAAGTTGATCCACGTGATCTATTCCTTAGCCGTGTGCGGCGCCCCCAGCCACCATAGTCCTCGATAATATTATAGCAGTGCTTAGGCGAAGCCCTGCAGCAGTAGTACATCAAGATCGTCACCACGCCATCGTGCTGATGGAACTCTTCCCCGACACTTTGCTAGATCGGAGTCCGGGGATCGTCATCGAGCTGAACGTGTGCTCGAACTCGGAGGTGCCGTAGTTTCGGTGCTTGATCGGTCGGATCGGGAAGACGTACGACTACTTCCTCTACGTTGCGTCAAAGCTTCCGCAGTCGGTCTGCGTGGGTACGTAGACAACACTCTCCCCTCTCGTTGCTATGTATCACCATGATCTTGCGTGTGCGTAGGAAATTTTTGAAATTACTACGTTCCCCAACAGTGGTATCAGAGCCTAGGTTTTATGGTTTGATGTTATATGCACGAGTAGAACACAAGTGAGTCATACTTCCTACCAGCATGTCATACTTTGGTTTGGCGGTATTGTTGGATGAAGCGGCCCGGACCGACATTACGCGTACGCTTACGCGAGACCGGTTCTCCCGATGTGCTTTGCACATAGGTGGCTTGCGGGTGACAGTTTCTCCGACTTTAGTTGAACCGAGTGTGGCTACGCCCGGTCCTTGCGAAGGTTAAAACGGAGTCTATTTGACAAACTATCATTGTGGTTTTGATGCGTAGGTGAGATTGGTTCTTACTTAAGCCCGTAGAAGCCACGTAAAAACTTGCAACAACAAAGTAGAGGACGTCTAACTTGTTTTTTCAGGGCATGTTGTGATGTGATATGGTCAAAACCTGATGAGATATAAGTTGTTGTATGAGATGATCATGTTTTGTTAAAGTTATCGGCAACTGGAAAAAGCCTTATGGTTGTCTCTTTATTGCATAAGATGCAAGCGCCAAATAATTGCTTTACTTTATCGCTATGCGATAGCAATAGTTGCAAGAGCAATAGTTGGCGAGACGACCGTGTGACGACACATTGATATAGATCAAGATGATGGAGATCATGGTGTCGTGACGGTGATGATAGAGATCATGACAGTACTTTGGAGATGGAGATCAAAGGCGCAAGATGATAGTGGCCATATCATGTCACATATTTTGATTGCATATGATGTTTATCTTTTATACATCTTATTTTGCTTAGTTTGACGGTAGCATTTAAGATGATCTCTCACTAATTATCAAGAAGTGTTCTCCCTGAGTATGCACCGTTGCGAAAGTTCTTCGTGCTGAGACACCACGTGATGATCGGGTGTGATAGGTTCTACGTTCAAATACAACGGGTGCAAAACAGTTGCACACGCGGAATACTCAGGTTATACTTGACGAGCCAAGCATATACAGATATGGCCTCGGAACACGGAGACTGAAAGGTCGAGCGTGAATCATATAGTAGATATGATCAACATAACGATGTTCACCATTGAAAACTACTCCATCTCACGTGATGATCGGTTATGGTTTAGTTGATTTGGATCACGTGATCACTTAGAAGATTAGAGGGATGTCTATCTAAGTGGGAGTTCTTAAGTAATATGATTAATTGAACTTTAATTTATCATGAACTTAGTCCTGGTAGTATTAGCATATCTATGTTGTGGATCAATAGCTCGCGTTGTTGCTTCCCTGTGTTTATTTTGATATGTTCCTAGAGAAAATTGTGTTGAAAGATGTTAGTAGCAAAGATGCGGATTGGATCCGTGATCTGAGGTTTATCCTCATTGCTGCACAGAAGAATTATGTCCTTGATGCACCGCTAGGTGACAGACCTATTGCAGGAGCAGATGCAGACGTTATGAACGTTTGGCTAGCTCAATATGATGACTACTTGATAGTTTAGTGCACCATGCTTAATGGCTTAGAATTGGGACTTCAAAGATGTTTTGAACGTCATGGACCATATGAGATGTTCCAGGAGTTGAAGTTAATATTTCAAGCAAATACCCGAGTTGAGAGATATGAAGTCTTCAACAAGTTCTATAGCTAAAAGATGGAGGAGAATCGCTCAACTAGTGAGCATGTGCTCAGATTGTCTGGGTACTACAATCGCTTGAATCAAGTGGGAGTTAATCTTCCAGATAAGATAGTGATTGACAGAATTCTCTAGTCACCATCACCAAGTTGGTAGAACTTCGTGATGAACTATAAAGGGATAACGGAAACAACTCCCAAGCTCTTCGTGATGCTGAAATCAACGAAGGTAGAAATCAAGAAAAACATCAAGTATTGATGGTTGAAAAGACCACTAGTTTCAAGAAAAGGGCAAAGGGAAGAAGGGGAACTTCAAGAAGAACGGCAAGCAAGTTGCTGCTCAAGTGAAGAAACCCAAGTCTGATCCTAAGCCTGAGGCTAAGTGCTTCTACTGCAAAGGGACTGGTCACTGGAAGCGGAACTACCCCAAGTGATTGGCGGATAAGAAGGATGGAAAAGTGAACATAAGTATATTTGATATACATGTTGTTGATGTGTACTTTACTAGTGTCTATAGCAACCCCTCAGTATTTGATACTGGATCAGTTGCTAAGAGTAGTAACTCGAAACGGGAGTTGCAGAATGAACAGAGACTAGTTAAGGGTGAAGTGACGATGTGTGTTGGAAGTGGTTCCAAGATTGATATGATCATCATCGCACACTCCCTATACTTTCGGGATTAGTGTTGAACCTAAATAAGTGTTATTTGGTGGTTGCGTTGAGCATGAATATGATTTGATCATGTTTATTGTAATACGGTTATTCATTTAAGTAAAAGAATAAATTGTTGTTCTGTTTACATGAATAAAACCTTATATGGTTACACACCCAATGAAAATAGTTCATTGGATCTCGATCTTAATGATACACATATTCATAATATTGAAACCAAAAGATGCGAAGTTAATAATGATAGTGCAACTTATTTGTGGCACTGCCGTTTAGGTCATATTGGTGTAAAGCGCATGAAGAAACTCCATACTGATGGGATTTTGGAATCACTTGATTATGAATCACTTGATGCTTGCGAACCATGCCTTATGGGCAAGATGACTACAACGCCGTTCTCCGGAACAATGAAGCAAGCAACAGATTTGTTGGAAATCATACATACTGATGTATGTGGTCCGATGAATATTAAGGCTTACAGCAGGTATCATTATTTTCTGACCTTCACAAGATGATTTGAGCAAATATGGGGATATCTACTTGATGAAACATAAGTCTGAAACATTTGAACAGTTCAAAGAATTTCAGAGTGAAGTGGAAAATCATCGTGACAAGAAAATAAAAGTTTCGACGATATGATCGCAGAGGTAAAATATTTGAGTTACGAGTTTGGTCTTCAGTTAAAACAATGTGAAATAGTTTCACTACTCACGCCACCTGGAACACCACAGCATAATGGTGTGTCCGAATGTCATAACCGTACTTTATTGGATATAGTGCAATCTATGATGTATCTTACCGATCTACCACTATCATTTTGGGGTTATGCATTAGAGACAGCTGCATTCACGTTAAATAGGGCACCATCTAAATCCGTTGAGATGACACCGTATGAACTATGGTTTGGTAAGAAACCTAAGCTGTTGTTTCTTAAAGTTTGAGGTTGCAATGCTTATGTGAAAAAGTTTCAACCTGATAAGCTCAAACCCATATCGGAGAAATGTGTCTTCATAGGATATCCAAAGGAAACTATTGGATGCACCTTCTATCACAGATCCGAAGGCAAGACTTTTTGTTGCTAAATTCGGAAACTTTCTAGAGAAGGAGTTTCTCTCGAAAGAAGTGAGTGGGAGGAAAGTAGAAAACTTGATAAGGTAATTGTACCTTCTCCCTTATTGGAAAGTAGTTCATCACAGAAATCTGTTCTTGTGACTACTACACCAATTAGTGAGGAAGATAATGATGATGATCATGTAACTTCAGATCAAGTTACTACCGAATCTCGTAGGTAAACCAGAGTAAGATCCGCACCAGAGTGGTATGGTAATCCTGTTCTGGAAGTCATGTTACTAGACCATGACGAACTTGCGAACTATGAGGAAGCAATGATGAGCCCAGATTCCGCGAAATGGTTTGAGGCCATGAAATCTGAGATATGATCCATGTATGAGAACAAAGTATGGACTTTGATGGATTTGCCCGATGATCGGCAAGCCATGGAAATAAATGGATCTTCAAGAGGAAGACGGACGCTGATAGTAGTGTTACTATCTACAAAGCTAGAATTGTCGCAAAAGGTTTTCGACAAGTTCAAGGTGTTGACTACGATGAGAGTTTCTCACTCGTATCTATGCTTGAGTCTGTCCGAATCATGTTAGTAATTGCTGCATTTTATGAAATCTGGCAAATGGATAAACAAAACTGCATTCCTTAATGGATTTATTAAAGAAGAGTTGTATATGATGCAACCAGAAGGTTTTGTCAATCCGAAAGGTGCTAACAAAATGTGCAAACTCCAGCGATCCATCTGTGGACTGGTGCAAGCATCTCGGAGTTGGAATATACGCTTTGATGAGTTGATCAAAGCATATAGTTTTATACAGACTTGCAGTGAAGCCTGTATTTATGAGAAAGTGAGTGGGAGCACTACAACATTTCTGATAAGTATATGTGAATGACATATTGTTGATCGAAAATAATGTAGAATTATTCTGGAAAGCATAAAGGAGTATTTGAAAGGAGTTTTTTCAAAGAAAGACTTCGGTGAAGCTGCTTACATATTGAGCTCCAAGATCTATAGAGATAGATCAAGACGCTTGATAAGTTTTTTCAATGAGTACATACCTTGACAAGATTTTGAAGTAGTTCAAAATGGAGCAGTCAAAGAAAGAGTTCTTGCCTGTATTACAAGGTGTGAAGTTGAGTAAGACTCAAAGCCCGACCACGGCAGAAGATAGAAAGAGAATAAAAGTCCTTCCCTATGCCTTGGCCATAGGTTCTATAAAGTATGTCATGCTGTATACCAGATCTATTGTGTACCCTGCACTGATTTGGCAAGGGAGTACAATAGTGATCTAGGAGTAGATCACTGGACAGCGGTCAGAATTATCCTTAGTGAAATAAGGATATGTTTCTTGATTATGGACGTGACAAAAAGGTTCGCCGTAAAGGGTTATGTCGATGCAAGTTTTGACACTGATCTGGATGACTCTAAGTCTCGATCTAGATACATATTGAAAGTGGGAGCAATTAGCTAGAGTAGCTCCGTGCAGAGCATTGTAGACATAGAAAATTGCAAAATACATAACGGATCTGAATGTGAAAGACCGTTGACTAAGATTCTCTCACAAGCAAAACATGATCACACCTTAGTACTCTTTGGGTGTTAATCGCATAGCGATGTGAACTAGATTACCGATACTAGTAAACGCTTTGGGTGTTGGTCACATGGCGATGTGAACTATGGGTGTTAATCACATGATGATGTGAACTATCGATGTTAATCACATTGTCGGGGAAACTGATCCACGAACACCTATGGGGCCGGCGGACCGGGCCCCTTTCGGTTCGGCGGGGGGGCGGAGATCACACGAAGAGCAGATCGAGGCGAGGCACACGAGCAGTTTACCCAGCTTCGGAGCTCTCCGGAGAGATAACACTCCTACTGCTGCTTGTCTGGTTGTATTATCTTGTGTTCTTGCTTGCAAGAGCTAAGTGTTCTCTGGCTTACGAATGAGTCAAACCGAACCCCCTCTACGTTGCGCATGGGCCTCCTTTTATACGCTAAAGGGGTCACCGACAAGTGGCAACGCAGAAAAGGGTACAAATGTAAAAAGTGAGGTGGTTGGTATAGTTACTTGTACAGTGCACCCTACCTAACCCTGACGGTAGGGGACAAGGGCATTAAATGCCCGTCTGAGTCGCCCAAACAGTGCAGAAAGGGACCGTTAGGGGCGCCACCGTTCGCCACGATGGCGATCTTGTCAGCTTCGCATGCCACTGCGCACCGCTGGCTGCACAGCCTCCCGCCACGCGCGCCTGGAGAGGCCCCCAGAGCGACACGTTGGCGGATGAGCTGGAGCGTGGGCACAGAGTGACCGCCTGCCGCGGCAAGCGCCTCGCCGCTGCTGCTATCTTGTCGGGTCTGGAAGCTCGTCGCTCACCGGGCTTCGAGGTACCTTGGTTGGTCTTCCCGGCAAGCTCCTCTTGCCGGGGCCTTGTTGCCTTGCCGGAGCGCGTGGCGCGTCGCGGCAAGTTCCTTGAAGTGCCTTGGTTGTCTTTCCCGGCAAGCTCCTCTTGCCGGGGCCTTGTCTCCTGAGCTTAAATACTTTGTTCTTGAATGGCTCCAAGGTAACCACGGAGGATCTTGGCATTCGCCCAGCAAGCCTTGCCGCGGGGTGCTGCAACTGCCCGTGCACAAGTTCGGGATACTAGGGTACCCCTATTCTAGTACACCGACAGGAGCCCCCGGGCCTGGGCCAGACACGGTGCCGAGCGCTGTTGGGCCAGGCCCAAGACAGGGCACGGGCACACGCGGGCTGGGCCACGTCGAATCTCGCTCCGTATCCACCGCGCTCTCCCCTAACGGCACGCGTTGAATGCGGCGTCGTGGGAGAGATCGTGGGTGGTTCTTTATTCGGAAGGGCGAAACATCCGCCCCGTCCCTCTTTATAAGCAGAAACAGGGGCAGTTCGTTCCCCCTTGCTGGTTGCTACTACTCCACCTTCACGAACCTCCGCCGCTCCCCCCCTTCTTCTCGAAGCCGAGAGAGCAGCGCTCCGCCCCCCATTGCCACCGGCATCACCAACGCCTTCGACCTCCCCCACCACCTCCGCCATGGCTCCGAAAGCCGACAAGGGAAAGGGCGTGAAGTCGGCCGAGGCGCAGCAGCTCGCGGCGCTGCGGAAGGAGCGGGAGATCTTCTCCCCCCAGCTCGGCGTGCAGGAGCTGAGGGAGTACTTCTACCTCTTTTGGGAGACGGAGACGCGTGCGCATCCGCGCACGAGGGTACTCCCGGCCGCCGCTTTGGAGCTGGCTCCAAACGGGTACCCATTCTTCGCGCTATTCTTCTATTGCGGGCTCTGCCCGCCCTTCTCGGAGTTCTTCTGCGATATCATGAACACATACGGCTTCCGCCTCCTTGACTTCACCCCCAACGCCGTTCTGACCATGGCAGTTTTCGCACATTTGTGCGAAAACTTTGTCGGAGTCCACCCCAATGTTGCCCTTTTCCGCCACTTCTTCATACCTCGGGTAGAGAGAGGAGAGCCGCTTGCCGGAGGGATCGCCTGGATCTCGAGAGTCGGCAAGAAGGAGGCGTACTTGGAGGGTGAGCTCCGCAGCAAGTGGGATGAGTGGAGAGCGGAGTGGTGCTGGATCATCGAGGAGAATCCGCAGCCCTTCACCACCGTGCGCCAAGCTCCAACAGTGCGCGGCAATGACTGGAGCAACGTGGCCCCGGAAGACGAGAGGCTGAAGATCGCCATTACTAGGATCCTTCGCCTCAGCCTTGCCGGGCTCACTGTAGGCGCTGTAGGCACAGATTTCCTCCGCCGCCGCATCGCCCCCCTGCAGGAAAGGTGGAGGCCCGCCTGGGAATTCAAGAACTCGGCGGACATCATGAGGCTGCGGCCGGGCCTCAACTACAACTTCACCATCTTGGAGCTGAATGCGATGCTCTTGGAGTTGTTCAAACGCGACCCCTAGCACCCATTCACGCTACCGAGGGGCGTAGTTCCTTTGTGCAATAATTCTTCGCTTGACCGGATCCGCGCCATGATGCCGTTGTGCGATTCACACGGAATCGTTCCAACTTGGCAAGAGCCTGCGGATGACGTCGTGCAAGCGTTCTTCGACAACTTGGAAGAAGTGCCGGTCCACGCTGACGAGCAGAAGAGCCTCACTCGTGACACCACCGATGAGGAGCTGCAGCGCATCGCCACTAGGGCGGAAGAGGTTGCGGTCGCAGCTGCCGCGGGCGTGTTCGGGTTCACCGTGGAGGAGGCGGAGGCTGCAGAGGCGGCAAACCTTGCCGAGCGCGCGGAGTTCATTGGCGAGGAGGAGCCTGCCGGTTCCGAAGCCGAGCCGAGCGAGGCCGGCGAGGAGGAGCCCGAGCCTTCAGAAAACTTGCCGCAGGCGGAGCCCCCAGCCCCGCCAAGAAGGCGCCTTCGCAGGGCCGGGGACGCAGCGGGGCGGCAGCCGGGTCAACAGCCGCCGAGCCGTGCGACGCGCTCTACCGCGGCAAGCAATGTTGCCGTGGGAGCGCCTCACGCGGCAGCGGCAACTGGAGCGGGATCTTCCCGGGCCACCGCCATCGCCCCCGCCAAGCGGGCAAGGGATCCTACTCCTCCGCCTCGCCGCACTGGAGGAGGGCCGGACTTCGATCTTTCCGCGCTCAGCTCCGACGAGGAGGAAGAAGAGTAAGTTTCTTTGGTGCTCTTGTAGTTCTTCAATTTTGCTGTTTATATCTTGTATCTGACTTGCTCCAATCTAGACTCCTTTCTTTTCAGGATGCTGGCCCAGAGAGCGGTGAAGAGGGCCAAGGCCACGGTGATTGTCATCGAGGATGACCCCACCGTGTCAGCAGGAGGTGGGTCCGAGACCTCCTTGATGGACCCGGCAATCACTCCTCAAAGCAGCCCCAGCGCAGCCCCCAGCGTAAGTTCATAGTTAGCTTTCTGCTGTCGGGCGCGCTTGAGTGCTTTTTCCTTTGTTGATATCTTGCTTGTTGATTTGTGTAGGAGCAGAGCAGCCACATCAGGAGCGCTCGGAAGCTGGTCCCGAAGTGCCATCTGCTTCGACTATGCCGCCAAGGGAGGGGTTCCCGGTAAGGGAGCGCTCCCCGGCAAGGGAGAACTCTCCGGCAAGGGGCAGCACCGTCGATCCTGCGGCGGCCGAGACCACAACTGCAGATCTTGGCACAGGTAATTCACTTGTCCAAAAACTTTCCCTTGGGTTCTTCTTCTTCTGATTTTCTTCTCTTGGATTTTTGATTGATTTTTCTCCCTTCTTCGTTCTTCAGACCCATCTGCTGCTGAGCCAATGGAGACAGAGGGCGCCGGCGAGGAAGGGGCCGGTGCTGATGAGACCACCGGCGAGGAGGCCGCCAGGGCTGCCGCCGCAGAAACGGGCGAGGGGTCGGGTGATCGCACTGACGACCCTGAGGCCGCAGGAGCGCCAGGCGCTGCGCCGACCGCCGATCCCTCTGCCGCTTCTGCGGAGCCGGGCTCCGAGGAGCCCCAGCCCGGCGCCTACTTGAAGGCCGGCGACGATATATTCATCAAGCTACCCTGGGCGTCGAGCTCCAGGGCGCCGGTCGAGGGGGAAACTTTCGACGGAGAAGTGCTCGCCTCTGCTGGACTGTCGTTGGTCGACGCGCCCAGCAGCAGCAGTGGCGAGCCTGAGGAGGAGCAGCTGCTGCGGAAGCTGCTGTCACTCTACCGCGCCTGGCAAGCCAAGCTGGCTTCCCGAGAAGCGCTTGTCGCGAAGGCGGGAGTTGACATGGAGAAGCGCGCGGAGGAGCTCCGGGGCCACAATCAAGAGGCTCTCCGGTCCCTGGCACAGGAGCGGGAGCGACTCGACGAGGAGCGCACGGCCTTCCTTCTCGAGAAGGCCGAAGCTGAGGAGGAACAAAGGCGGGCCGCCGAGAAGGAGAATTGGTGCAGCGGAAGGCCAACCTCGACAGCTACGAGAAGGAGCTCACCGAGCGCGAGCAAGCACTTGGCGGGGCGCTCAAGGAGGCAAAGGACGCTGCGGCAATTGCAGAGGCCGCCAAGAAAGAGCTAGAGGAGAAGGTGGCGCAGCTGGAGGCCAACATTGGGAAGAGCGGCGAGGAGCTTGCCGCGCTCAAGCGTGAGCGTGAGAAGGATGCTGCCGCCCACGATGAGCTGCAAGGTCTTCTCGCTGAGAGGGGCAAGGAGCTCAGCGCCACCAAGGATTCCAATGCAGACCTAGAGCTGAAGCTGGCCACGCTGACGCAGACGCTGGAGGCCGCCAAGGAGCGGGAGAAGACCTTGTCGGAGAAGGTCAAGGCTGACGTGGCGCTGCTGGAGAGCATCGTAGTTACCCAGAACTCGTTCAGAGACACTGTGGAGCACTGGAGCGAGGGTCTGGTGAATATTGATGCAGTCATCAACGAGGAGCTGGCGCAGCTGGGGATGGAGGACTTTGGGTATCCCTCCGACGAGAATGTCCAACCCAGCGCCAAGCTCAGCATGTTCTTCAAGGGCGTAGCGATGGCACTCCAGCGGCTCCGAGAAAGGATCCCAAAGCAGCTGGCCGACGAGTCGCACAAAATCTGCGTCGGGGTTCTCCAGAAGGTGCTGATGAAGGTGGCCTTCCGCAATCCAGGCCTCAGCTTCACCAACATCCTCAAGTCCTTGCCGCCAGACGCCGATCGGGACGCACTCAAGGCCCTTGTCGCACCCATTGTGGACAAGGTGAGCGAGATCAAGAGGGTCGAGGGCGGACGCGTAGACTAGGCCGCCCATTTCTTCTTTTCCCTTGTCGCTGCTAATCATGTTATGAAAACATTCTGTTAGAGCTGCGACAAGTTATCTTTTAATATAACTTTATTTCTGTTATCAATTGCTATGTTATTTCCTCTACTAGATTCCTTCCTTTGTATGTTTTTACCCTACGCTTCTAGGGAACTTGTCGGCGCAGGCACCCGAGCCGCGAGCGCTGAGTGCGGAACTTCAGCAGCCTGCTGGCGGCGCTGCTTCCGACAAGAAACCTTGTCGCGACTAGATGCAGCACACTTAAGTTGTTGAGCGGACTCGAAACAAAGTAAGGGCGCAACTAGCCACGAGTTGGTTCCTCCGCGCACAGGTTTTCCATACAAAGCAGGGTCGTTCGAGGAAGATAACTTAAAAATTTAAAAACTGATGGCTCAAACTTTTGGCAACTTAGCTTTTCTGTCGTTTGCTTCCCGGCAAGGCAAAACTTTGCTTGAACGACGCCTGGTCCATACCACAATCTTCTCCTTCCCCCCGGCAAACATGTGTGCGAGGGAACCTTCTTTTCCTTTGTTGAAAAAGAAGAAAGAAGAGAAAATAATAATATGGAGCCCTTCGGCTCGTTATTGCTTACCGGATGTAGGTGCTGCACAAAGTGTCAGATAATGCATGCAAGAAAGAAACTAATGCATGAAATGGACAAGTTGTGCAGAGCACATGAGATTCTATTTATGCACGGGATCTGCGCCCGGCTTTGTACAAAGGATTACATGCAACAGCGGCAAGACTTGTACAAAAGGTGGTTGTCGGAACGGGTTCCGGCAACCGCGCCCTACGGGGAAAAACTTACGAAGATGTTCTATGTTCCAGGAGTTGCTCACCGGAATGCCATCTTCGGTCTCAAGGCGGACAGCACCAGGCCTTGTGACTCGTTTCACCCGATAAGGGCCTTCCCACTTTGGCGTCAACTTGTTGGAATTCTTGGCGGACTGAACGCGCCGAAGAACAAGGTCGCCTTCCTCGAAGCTTCTGGCCTTAACTTTGCGGCTATGGTAGGGGCGTAAAGCTTGTTGGTATCGAGCAGCTCGTACAGCAGCCTGAAGACGATCTTCCTCAAGGAGCAGCGCGTCGTCTTGTCGCAGCTGTTCTTGCTCAAGCTCATCATAAGCAAGCACTCGAGGCGATCCGTATACGAGTTCCGTGGGGAGAACTGCCTCTGCTCCATAGACTAGAGCGAAAGGTGTCTGGCCAGTGGCTCGATTTGGCGTCGTTCTGATCGACCAAAGAACCACCGGCAGCTCCTCGATCCAGTTTCTTCCGCACTTGCGCAGCCTGTCGAAAGTTCTGGTCTTGAGTCCACGTAGCACTTCAGCATTTGCCCTCTCTGCTTGACCGTTGCTTCTCGGATGAGCAACAGAAGCGAAGCAGACCTTGGCGCCAAGGTCTTGGACGTACTGCATGAAGGTGCGGCTCGTGAATTACGTGCCGTTGTCGGTGATGATCCTGTTAGGGATCCTGAAACGGCAAACAATTGACCTGAAGAACTTGACTGCTGACTGTGCTATCACCTTCCTCACTGGCTGCACTTCCGGCCACTTTGTGAACTTGTCGATTGCGACGTACAAGTACTCGAAGCCCCTGACACCTCGGGGGAAAGGGCCGAGGATATCGAGTCCCCAGACCGAAAATGGCCAGGATAAAGGGATCGTCTGGAGAGCTTGAGCTGGCTGGTGTATCTGTTTGGAGTGGAACTAGCATGCTTCACACTTGGTTACTTGTGCAGTTGCATCCTGGAGGGCTGTCGGCCAAAAGAAACCTTGCCGGAAAGCTTTGCCGGCAAGTGCTCTTGCGCCAATGTGGTGGCCACATATGCCTCCATGTATCTCTGCCAATAGCTTTTGTCCATCTTCCCGGCAAATACACTTCAATTTCACACCGTTGAGTCTTCTTCTGTACAGTATGCTATCGACAAACTGGTACATACTTGAATGTCGGGCTACTCTTTCCGCTTCTTCTTGCTCTTCGGGAAGTTCTCCTGTCTGAAGGAAATGGACAATCTGCTGTGCCCATGCTGGAGCTTGTGGCTCGGCAACAAGGACTAAAGGTACATCTGCTGCTGCGGGAACATCCGCTTCCACGGCAAGGACTTGCGGCCCTGCCGGAGCTTGATGTTCCCCGGCAAGCTTGCCGGAGCAAAACTTGTTGGGAGCGTCTGCTTCAACGGAACAAACCATAAGGCTTGCCGGAGCAGACTGCCCCTCAGCATCCTTGGTGTTGATCTTGGGGACTTTCTTGGCGGCGGCTTCGGCGAGCTCTGCCGGAAAGTAGTCACCAGAAACCAACTTCCTCTTCTTGCTTTGTCCAGTTGATGGTGTTACGGATGGTTGAGTCAACTTGAGCACAAAGATCCCTGGTTCCACAGGCAACTTTAGTGCGGCGCACTTTGACAGGCCATCAGCAATGTCATTCTAAACTCTTGGGATATGCTCCATCTGTAGGCCCTCAAAGTGCTCTTATAGCTTCCTCACTTCATCGACATATGCTTCCATCAATGGACTCTGGTAGTTCTTGTTCACTTGGCGGACGACAAGCTGTGAGTCACCCCTGACAATGAGCTTCTTGATCCCAAGGTCTGCTGCGATTCTGAGACCGGCAAGCAATCCTTCATACTCTGCAGTATTGTTGGTTGCTTGCTCCTTGGGAAAGTGCATCTGGACTACGTACTTGAGGTGCTCTCCGGTGGGTGCGATAAGCAGCACGCCCGCACCGGCGCCTTGCAGCGAGAAGGCACCATCAAAGTACATCAGCCACTCTTTGCTTGTCTCTTTGACGGGGATGCTCGTCTCTGGAATTTCTTCATCTGGGGTTGGCGTCCACTCTGCTATGAACTCTGCCAGCGCTCTGCTTTGGATAGTTGAAGTGCTCTCAAACTTGAGGCCAAAGCTTGACAGTTCCAGCGCCCACTCGACAATCCTGCCTGTCGCTTCTGGATTTTGCAGTATCCTCTTCAGGGGAAATCGAGTGACGACTGTGATCTCATGTGCTTGGAAGTAATGGCGCGGCTTTCTCGAGGCCATGAGGAGGCCGAAAAGCAACTTCTGCACACCAGAGTACCTTGATCTAGCCCCCTGCATAAGGGAACTGACAAAGTAAACTGGACGCTGCACCATTCTCTTCTGCATCTTATCATGCTCCTGCGCGGATCCATCTTTGTCGGGACCAGAGCTTGTCGGCGAAGCCCCCTGCTTGTCGCTGGATGCATCTGCCGTGGTTGCTGGCTCATCATCTACCTCCCTCTCCGCCACTAACGTAGCACTAACCACTTGATTGGTTGCCGCTATATACAGCAGCAACCTCTCTTGCAGCTTAGGTGCGACAAGTGTTGGAGTGGAGGACAGGTATCTCTTCAAGTCCTGCAGCGCAGCCTCCGCCTCCGGAGTCCATTTCATTGGACCTGCCTGTTTCAAAATTTTGAAAAATGGCAAGCGCGCTCAGCAGATCTAGAGATAAACCTGTTGAGAGCAGCCACGCAACCGGCGAGCCTTCGTACATCCTTGACGCGCTTTGGTGCTTCGATCTGCTCAATGGCTTTGATCTTGTCGGGATTGGCTTCAATTCCCCGCTGAGACACGAAGAACCCGAGAAGCTTGCCGGAAGGAACTCCAAACACGCACTTCTCGGGGTTAAGCTTGAGGTTGATCTTGCTTAGATTTGCAAATGTCTCGTCTAAATCTTGAATCAGGGTCGCCCTGTTCTTGCTCTTGACCACTATGTCATCCATGTAGGCTTCCACATTTCTGTGCATCTGCGGCTCAAAAGCGTGGTGGACTACTCTTGCGAATGTTGAACCAGCATTCTTCAAACCGAAAGGCATCCATATGAAGCAGTACGTGCCACACGGGGTGATAAATGCGGTTTTCTCTTCATCCTCTTCTGCCATGAAGATCTGATGGTATCCTGAGTATGCATCAAGAAATGAAAGCAAATCACATCCGGCTGTGGAGTCAACAATCTGGTCAATGCGCGGCAAGGGAAATGGGTCTTTGGGACAAGCTTTATTAACATCAGTGAAGTCAATACAAAGCCTCCATTTCCCGTTAGTCTTGCGCACGACAACAGGATTGGCCAACCATGTGGGATGGAGCACTCCTCTGACAAGGCCTGCTGCTTCCAACTTCTTGATTTCTTCTGCGATGAATTCTTGGCGCTCCACGGCCTGCTTCCTGACTCTCTGCTTGACGGGCCACGCATGAGGACAGACGGCAAGGTGGTGCTCAATTACTTTCCTGGGAACACCGGGGATATCAGACGGTTGCCACGCAAACACGTCGACATTCGCCCGCAGGAAAGCAATGAGCGCGCTTTCCTATTTGGGGTCAAGAGTGGCGCTGATGGTGAAGGTACCACCAGCGCCGTCCTCCTTGATGGACACCTTCTTGGTCTCAGGTGGAGCTGCCATTGCCTTCTTACACTTGCCGGTGGAGCTCGATGGTGCGTCCTCGACGGTAGCGCAGCACTCTGAAGAGGTGCGCTTGTCGGAGTGGGCATCAGAGCTCTTGCCGGACTTGGTCTTCTTCTTCCCCCCGGGAGCTTCAGCGGCAAGTGTCTTGCGTTCTGTGGCTGCTGCTTCCCGGTAGATCTTGTCGGCACAGATAAGAGCATCCTTCTTGTCGCCAGGGATAGAGATGACACTTATCGGGCCTGGCATTTTCAGCATGTTGTACGCATAGTGAGAGGCTGCCATGAACTTGGCGAGTGCCGGACGGCCAAGGATTCCATTGTAAGGTAATGGAAAGTCAGCAACATCAAATGTGACCCTCTCAGTTCTGAAGTTCAGCTCGCTGCCAAATGTTACCGGCAACGTGATCTTTCCCTTCGGCTTGCTTCTTCCCGGGTTGATTCCTTGAAATGTACCGGTCTCTTCGAGCTCGCTGTCAGGGATCTGGAGTTTCTGGAGCACCGCGGAGGAGATCAGGTTCAAGCCGGCCCCGCCGTCAACTAGCATCTTAGTGACCTTGAGGTTGCGGATTGTTGGTGAAACCAACATCGGCAAGCACCCGACCGCAGTTATGCGATCAGGGTGGTCCTCAATATCAAAGATGATAGGCGTGCTGGACCATTTCAGAGGCTTGCGTGACTCGACGGGTGGTTCTGCTGCATTAACTTCCCGCACCCACTGCTTGAGCTGACGGTGCGAGGTATGCAGAGAAGCACCACCGTCAACGCACAGGACCTCTGTGGCCTTCTGGAACTCCTGCTCATCAGTCTCCTCATCATCCATGTCTTCATCGTCATCATCATCTTCATCCTTGTCGCGGCCGCGAGGAGGTCTGTCTCCTTGCCGCTGCTTGGCCTTGCCGCGGCGTCCTCCTCGGCCAGGACGTTTCTTGCCGGATCCCCCAGCACCTTCCTGGGCCTTCTCCTTGTCGCGCCGCTCGTATTCAGCTTTCTGTTGCTCAACAAGCTGCTCGACTTTCTTACAGTTCTGGAGATCATGGCCCTTGGTGCGGTGGATCTTGCAATACTGCTTGTTGGTGTCGTCCTGCTTGTCGGCGACCGCCACCTCCGCGGCAACCTCCTTGCTGGAGTCACCAGCTTTGGTTTCCTTGGCGCCACCACCGTTGCCGGACTGCTCAACAACTAACACCTCTTTGCCTTTCCTCCTTCTGTTGTTCCGCCGCCGGTTTTTCCTTGCCGGGGCAACATCTTCACTGTCAGATCCTCCCGCTCCTACATTCTCTCCGGGGAGTCTCCTCCCTTCCTCAGCACGTGCACACTTGTCGGCCAGTGCATATAACTCACTGACGTCCCTGATCTTGCACATCGCCATTTCCTCCCGCATCCTGCGGTTTCGCACATTCTGATGGAACGCGCTGATCACCGCAGCAGGGTGGACGTCTGGGATGTTGTGTTGCACACTGCTGAATCTCTGAATGTACTTGTGCAGGGGCTCTCCTTCCTTCTGGGCGAGCAGATGAAGATCACTCTCCTGGCCATGAGGCTTGTGTCCGCCTGTGAAGGCACCGACAAACTGATGGCACAGATCAGCCCAAGAAGATATGGAGTTGTCCGGCAAGTGCATGAGCCAGGATATGACGTTGGGCTTGAGCACCAGTGGGAAGTAGTTGGCAAGGATCTTATCATCCCGTCCCCCGGCAGCCTGCACCGTGATGGTGTAGATGCTAAGGAACTCTAACGGATGTGTCTTGCCGTCGTACTTCTCCGGTACGTCTGGCTTGAAGTTCTTCGTGCTGGGCCACTGGACTTGCCGCAGCTCACGAGTGAACGCAGGGCAACCTACCGCGTACGACAGATTGCCTGGTTCCCCTGGCGCATGCATGTCAACAGAGGGCCCAGCGCGCTTGTCGGATTGACGTCGCGCTTCTCTTCAGCGCTCGATGCGAGTTCGAGCATCTTCTTGTTGCCGATCATGAAGAACTTGGCGCTGATCGCGATGAGCTCGTGGATCCGACGATGCGGTGGAGTCGCTGTCGAGGTGGATCCGGCGAGTCGGCGATCTTGGCCTTCGGGGCGGTGATTGCATGGTAGTTGCACCTCCACCCATTTCGTCGCCACCGGCTCGCGCCCGGCAACCCTGCCGCAGCGGCGACGCGCTCGGCCGCCGTGGAGTGTCGCCGTTGGCGTAGCCGATGAGACTCTGAATGGTGGCCCTCCATTCGTCGATCTTGTCCAACGTCGGAGGATAATCTAGGAGAAGTTGAGCTCGCGCCAAAGCTTCTGCTGGGGTGGTGGGTGGCAGTGGCGGACGGCGCGAGGAGCGGGACGTGCTTGGACTTCTAACTATGTTAGAAGGAGCAGTATCCCGTCCAGGCGACCGTGCCCCGCTCGTGCCAGCACGCTGGCGTGCATGCTGGTCTTGAGCGCCCTGAGATCCACCAGCTTGGTCTTGGCCTATCATGCGTATGGCACTGCAAGTGCCATGACGCTGTTGGTCTTGCGCCTCCTGAGAGTGGCGCGGAACATGTACAGTCGCCGAGGTTTGTGCAGCCCTGTTCTTGGACCTGGCAGCATCATGAGCTTCCTCGTCGACGTCCATCCTTCCGCCGGCGTCCATTCCACCACCCATTTGCTCCAACGGTGGCGGAAGTGACGTGGACGGAGCGGCTGCCGCCGAAGTCTTCTTCTTCGGTGGCATGTTGATGAAGGGAATAAAGATCTAGCTCGTGTGAACGCCGGATCAGGTTCACGCAATCTCGACGCCCCCCTACCTGGCGCGCCAAAGATGTCGGGGAAACTGATCCACGAACACCTACGGGGCCGGCGGACCGGGCCCCTTTAGGTTCGGCAGGGGGGCGGAGATCACACGAAGAGCAGATCGAGGCGAGGCACACGAGCAGTTTACCCAGCTTCGGAGCTCTCCGGAGAGATAACACTCCTACTGCTGCTTGTCTGGTTGTATTATCTTGTGTTCTTGCTTGCGAGAGCTAAGTGTTCTCTGGCTTACGAATGAGTCGAACCGAACCCCCTCTACGTTGCGCATGGGCCTCCTTTTATACGCTAAAGGGGTCACCGACAGGTGGCAACGCAGAAAAGGGTACAAATGTAAAAAGTGAGGTGGTTGGTACAGTTACTTGTACAGTGCACCCTACCTAACCCTGACGGCAGGGGACAAGGGCATTAAATGCCCGTCTGAGTTGCCCAAACAGTGCAGAAAGGGACCGTTAGGGGCGCCACCGTTCTCCATGATGGCGATCTTGTCAGCTTCGCATGTCACTGCGCACCGCTGGCTGCACAGCCTCCCGCCACGCGCGCCCGGAGAGGCCCCCAGAGCGACACGTTGGCGGATGAGCTGGAGCGTGGGCACAGAGTGACCGCCTGCCGCGGCAAGCGCCTCGCCGCTGCTGCTATCTTGTCGGGTCCGGAAGCTCGTCGCTCACCGGGCTTCGAGGTACCTTGGTTGGTCTTCCCGGCAAGCTCCTCTTGCCGGGGCCTTGTTGCCTTGCCGGAGCGTGTGGCGCGTCGCGGCAAGTTCCTTGAAGTGCCTTGGTTGGCTTTCCCGGCAAGCTCCTCTTGCCGGGGCCTTGTCTCCTAAGCTTAAATACTTTGTTCTTGAATGGCTCCAAGGGAACCACGGAGGATCTTGGCGTTCGCCCGACAAGCCTTGCCGCGGGGTGCTACAACTGCCCGTGCACAAGTTCGGGATAGTAGGGTACCCCTATTCTAGTACACCGACACACATAGTGATGTGATCTAGATTATTGACTCTAGTGCAAGTGGGAGACTGAAGGAAATATGCCCTAGAGGCAATAATAAAGTTATTATTTATTTCCTTATTTCATAATAAATGTTTATTATTCATGCTAGAATTGTATTAACTGGAAACATAATACATGTGTGAATACATAGACAAACAGAGTGTCACTAGTATGCCTCTACTTGACTAGCTCGTTAATCAAAGATGGTTATGTTTCCTAACCATAGACAAAGGAGTTGTTATTTGATTAACGGGATCACATCATTAGGTGAATGATCTGATTGACTTGACCCATTCCGTTAGCTTAGCACTCGATCGTTTAGTATGTTGCTATTGCTTTCTTCATGACTTATACATGTTCCTATGACTATGAGATTATGCAACTCCCGTTTGCCGGAGGAACACTTTGGGTGCTACCAAACGTCACAACGTAACTGGGTGATTATAAAGGAGCATTACAGGTGTCTCCAAAGGTAGATGTTGGGTTGGCGTATTTCGAGATTAGGATTTGTCACTCCGATTGTCGGAGAGGTATCTCTGGGCCCTCTCGGTAATGCACATCACATAAGCCTTGCAAGCATTACAACTAATGAGTTAGTTGTGAGATGATGTATTACGGAATGAGTAAAGAGACTTGCCGGTAACGAGATTGAACTAGGTATTAAGATACCGACGATCGAATCTCGGGCAAGTAATATACCGATGACAAAGGGAACAACGTATGTTGTTATGCGGTCTGACCGATAAAGATCTTCGTAGAATATGTAGGAGCCAATATGGGCATCCAGGTCCCGCTATTGGTTATTGACCGGAGACGTGTCTCGGTCATGTCTACATTGTTCTCGAACCCGTAGGGTCCGCACGCTTAAGGTTTCGATGACAGTTCTATTATGAGTTTATGAGTTTTGATGTACCGAAGGAGTTCGGAGTCCCGGATGAGATCGGGGACATGACGAGGAGTCTCGAAATGGTCGAGACGTAAAGATTGATATATTGGACAACTATATTCGGACATCGAAAAGGTTCCGAGTGATTCGGGTATTTTTCGGAGTACCGGGTAGTTACGGGAGAAGCAATGGGCCTTGATGGGCTTTAGTGGGAAGAGGAGAAAGGGCCAAGGGGCTGCTGCGCCCCCCCTCCCCTCTAGTCCGAATTGGACTAGGGAAAAGGGGGCCGGCCACCTCTCCTTCTCCTCCACTTCCTTCTCCCTTCCTCCCCTCTTGGTGGACTCCTACTAGGACTTGGAGTCCTAGTAGGACTCCACATCCTGGCCGCACCAACCTTGGCCGGCCTCCTCCTCCTCCATCCTTTATATACTGAGGCAAGGGGCACCCCAAAGACACAAGTTGATCCACGTGATCTATTCCTTAGCCGTGTGCGGTGCCCCCAGCCACCATAGTCCTCGATAATATTGTAGCGGTGCTTAGGCGAAGCCCTGCAGCAGTAGTACATCAAGATCGTCACCACGCCGTCATCCTGACGGAACTCTTCCCCGACACTTTGCTAGATCGGAGTCCGGGGATCGTCATCGAGCTGAACGTGTGCTCGAACTCGGAGGTGCCGTAGTTTCGGTGCTTGATTGGTCGGATCGGGAAGAGGTACGACTACTTCCTCTATGTTGCGTCAAAGCTTCCGCAGTCGGTCTGCGTGGGTACGTAGACAACACTCTCCCCTCTCATTGCTATGCATCACCACGATCTTGCGTGTGCGTAGGAAATTTTTGAAATTACTACGTTCCCCAATAGCCGCTTCATCCCATGATGCTGCGGAATCAAGATAAGACTAGTAACGGCAAGTGAATTGACAAAATCAACGCCCACAACAACTTGTGTTCTACTCGTGCATAGAAACTACGCATAGACCTAGCCCTGATACCACTGTTGGGGATCGTTCCAGAAATTAAAAAATTTCTATGCATCACCAAGATCAATCTATGGAGAGACTAGCAACGAGAGAGAGGGGAGTGTATCTTCATACCCTTAAAAAAGATCGCGAAACTGAAGCGTTACAAGAACGCGGATGAAGGAGTCGTACTCGCAGCGATTCAGATTCCGGTTGATTCCGATCTAAGCGCCGAACAACGGCGCCTCCGCGTTCAACACACGTACAGCTTGGGGACGTCTCCTACTTCTTGATCCAGCAAGGGGGGAGGAGAAGTTGGGGAAGAACTCCGGCAGGGCTTCGCCAAGCTCAACGGAGGAGGAAGGGGTGTTGGAGAGGGGGAGGGCTGCGCCTTGGAAGAGGTGTTGGTGCCCTCCCTCCACCCCTCTATTTATATGGCGAAGGGGGTAGGGGGCCGGCCCCTCTAGATGAGATCTAGAGGGGGGCGGCGGCCAAGGGGAGGGGGCTTGCCCCCCAAGCCAAGGGGTGCGCCCCCTTTAGGGTTCCCCCCCAACCCTAGGCGCATGGGCCCTAGGGGGGATGGTGCCCAGCCCACTTAGGGGCTGGTTCCCTTTCACATACAGCCCATAGGGCCCTCCGAGGCAGGTGCACCCTCCCGGTGGACCCCCGGAACACCTTCGGTGGTCCCGGTACAATACCGATAAACCCCCGAACACTTCCGGTGACCGTATGATGACTTCCCATATATAAATCTGCACCTCCGGACCTTTCCGGAACTCCTCGTGACGTCTGGGATCTCATCCGGGACTCCAAACAACATTCGGTAACTGCATACTATTTCCGATAACGACTCTAGCGTCACCGAACCTTAAGTGTGTAGACCCTACGGGTTCGGGAATCATGCAAACATGACTGAGACATCTCTCTGGCCAATAACCAACAGCGGGATCTGGATACCCATGTTCGCTCCCACATGTTCCACGATGATCTCATCAGATGAACCACAATGTCGAGGATTCAATCAATCCCGTATACAATTTCCTTTGTCAATCGGTATGTTACTTGCCCGGGATTCAATCGTCGGTATCCCAATACCTCGTTCAATCTCGTCACCGACAAGTCACTTTACTCGTTCCGTAATGCATGATCCCATGACTACCTTCTTAGACACATTGAGCTTATTATGATGATGCATTACCGAGTGGGCCCAGAGATACATCTCCATCATACGGAGTGACAAATCCCAGTCTCGATCCGTGCCAACCCAACAGACACTTTCGGAGATACCCGTAGTGCACCTTTATAGCCACCCAGTTACGTTGTGTCGTTTGGAACACCCAAAGCATTCCTACGGTATCCGGGAGTTGCACAATCTCATGGTCTAAGGAAATGATACTTGACATTAGAAAAGCTTTAGCAGACAAACTATACGATCTTGTGCTACGTTTAGGATTGGGTCTTGTCCATCACATCATTCTCCTAATGATGTGATCCCGTTATCAACGACATCCAATGTCCATGGTCAGGAAACCGTAACCATCTATTGATCAATGAGCTAGCCAACTAGGGGCTCACTAGGGACATGTTGTGGTCTATGCATTCACACATGCATTACGATTTCCGGATAACACAATGTAACACCCACGATGCGGCTATATCTCCAACATGTTAGAGCACGACTTAGAGGCATAACCGCATTGTAGGAATGTCGCAAGAGGGGTAATCTTTACACATCCCATGTACTGAATAAGAAAGAGGTACAGAGTTGGCTTACAATCGCCACTTCACACAATACATGGCTATAGCATTACGTCATCCAGATACAAACAAGGTCCGACTATGGAACCAAAATAAGAGAAGACCACCCCTAATGCTACAGATCCCCGATCGCCCCAATAGGGCTCCACTAATGATCGAAAAGGAAAACGAGACAACACAACAAACACGATGTTCATCGAGCTCCTCCTTGAGCTCGGGTGCGTCGCCTGCACGGTTATCATCGACACCTGCAACTTGTTTTGGAAGTAATCTGTGAGTCACGGGGACTCAGCAATCTCACACCCTCGTGATCAAGACTATTTAAGCTTATAGGTAGGGAAAAGGTATGAGGTGGAGCTGCAGCAAGCACTAGCATATATGGTGACTAACATACGCAAATGAGAGCGAGAAGAGAAGGCAAGGCACGGTCGAGAAACTATGATCAAGAAGTGATCCTAGAAATACTTATGTTCAAGCATAACACGAGACCATGTTCACTTCCCGGACCCCGCCGAGAAGAGACCATCACGGCTACACATGCGGTTGATGCATTTTAATTAAGTTAAGTTTCAGGTTTTCTACAACCGGACATTAACAAATTCCCATCTGCCCATAACCGCGGGCACGGCTTTCGAAAGTTCAAATCCCTGTAGGGGTGTCCCAACTTAGCCCATCACAAGCTCTCACGGTCAACGAAGGATATTCCTTCTCCTAGGAAGACCCGATCAGGCTCGGAATCCTGATTACAAGACATTTCGACAATGGTAAAACAAGACCAGTAAAGCCGCCCGATGCGCCGACATCCTGATAGGAGCTGCACATATCTCGTTCTCAGGGCAACACCAGATTGTCTAAGGTTCCGGTAGGCCAGCCCAGAGTTGCCCCTGGTGGACACCGGCAGCTGACAGGTTCGGACCAACACTTAGACAAGCACTGGCCCGGGGGGGTTAAAATAAAGATGACCCTTGAGTCTGCAGAACCCAAGGGAAAAAGGCTAGGTGGCAAATGGTAAAACCAAAGTTGGGCCTTGCTGGAGGAGTTTTATTTAAAGCGAACTGTCAAGGGGTCCCCATAACACCCAACCATGTAAGGAACACAAAATCAAGGAACATAACACCGGTATGACGGAAACTAGGGCGGCAAGAGTGGAACAAAACACCAGGCATAAGGCCGAGCCTTCCACCCTTTACCAAGTATATAGATGCATTAATTAAATAAGAGATATTGTGATATCCCAACAAATATCCATGTTCCAACATGGAACAAACTCCAATCTTCACCTGCAACTAACAATGCTATAACAGGGGCTGAGCAAAGCGGTAACATAGCCAAACAATGGTTTGCTAGGACAAGGTGGGTTAGAGGCTTGGCTTAGCAATATGGGAGGCATGATATAGCAAGTGGTAGGTCTCGCAGCATAGGCATACCAATAGAGCGAGCAACTAGCAAGCAAAGATAGAAGTGATTTCGAGGGTGTGGTCATCTTGCCTGCAAAGTTCTCCGAGACGACGAAAGCTTGAACCTCGAAAGCGTACTCAACGGGTACCTCGAAGACGAACTCTTCTCCCGGCTCTACCCAAAACAAGAACACAAGCAAAGGGAACAACAATCAACCATGGTGCAATGCGCAAGAAACATGATGCAAAACAAGGCATGATATGCGGGACGTGATATGCAATGCATATGCATGCTTTGGAAAGGAAAGATTGGACCAGGCATAAACTTGTCAAACCAAGAGTGCTGCTGGAAAGATGAGTTGATTTCGGTCGAAATCGATATAAAGATCACCAGAATCGGATGCACGGGTTGCAAATGGCAAGCAAAACAATAATGGCACTAAACTGCGATTAACAGCACGATGCCATCTAGAATGCAACAAGAAATTAACATGCTGCACTCCAACATAGCAACAAAGCACATGGCAGTGATATACTCAAGATGCTTGACAAAAGATGAACACTGAGCTACGGCTAATTCACACAATAGCAGGTTCAAACAAGCATGGCAAAAGTGCAAAAGATAACATCATCTCAGACTTTGTGAAAATACTAACATGTCAGGAATTAACATCAGGAAGCAATGTTTAGAGCAAGATAACAACATTCTACAGGAACATATCATGGCAAAGCAAGGCATGGCATGAAACTACTCAAAGCATATAACAAAAGTCCCTTACTGACCATAAGCCAAAATAGGATCAGAAGATATGATGGCACCCATGTAAACATAGCAAGTTACGTTAACAAATTCAGACTTATCAAAAAACTGGACATGGCATAAACAGAATTATGAAGGCATGTTTGCGAGCTCGATGCACTCAACACAAGGCATGGCATGACAAACTAAGCATACTACCAGAAAGAAGACATGATTATGAAGCTAACCATGGCAAGAACAATCTCATAGCAAGCATGGATCAACTACAACAACCTTGGCAAAATTTATTAACACGTAAACAATCTGCCAGGAACATTTTATAGAAAAGTAGATCAAGAGTGAGTCATGCTAGGGCACTCCATAATTGCAAACAAAGACATGGATGGATAGAGCATAACAATATCTCAAAATCATCCTTATTGAACATGCTCAAAAGAAGCATGGATCACTCTGTAGCAACATGAATACATGGCATAAAAATAACAGCAGACAAAGACTTAGTGGAATTCGAAGTCCCTGAAATCAGCAACATCACGAGAGCTACTTTGCATGCTTGTGCTAGTCACCACATTGACCACAAAAATACATGGCATACACCCCTGTAAAGATGGCACGACATATAACAAAACACATGAAGGGCTCAAACTCATAGGAGGCACACATTAATCATGGCAAAAATGACAAATGTTCATAATCTGTTAAGAAACAGACACTAACATTATATAGCACTCTTGCAACAGCATTTAGGGCATCAAGATGGACTCAAACGATCATGGCACAATGGAATGAAATGAAGAGCACAACCATATGAACATTTTGATATCTCACACACGCAAAACGGAGCAACGGTGATGAAGTTACAATGCGATGAACAGGGGCTCAGAATGTTAGAAAACAAGGACTTAGCAGAAATCACCTCGCGAAAATGGATCTAGGGTCTCGCGGCACTGACTCCGAGGATGGCCGGGGTTTCGCCGGAGTTGAGGGGGAAGGCGGTCGGAGTGAGTGGGAGACGACCAAAGGAGGCGGATCCGGCCATCCTTGGCCCGGATCTGACCGGAGGGAGCCGGGCGGCCATCGGAGGAGATGGAGGAGCAGAGCGGGCGGCGTCATGGCTCCCGTGCTCCGGCGAGCTCGCTGGAGGTCGGGCGGCGGTTTCGGTGAGCTCCCGGGGGCCGGCGAGCTCGTTGCGGGGGCGCGCGAAGGGCGGCGGGGCTCGGGCACCGCGGAAGACGAGCGGCGCGGCGAACTCGCGGCGATGCGGAGGCGTCTCAGGCACGGTTGGCGCGTGGTCCGGTCACCGGAGTAGGTCGCCGGCGACGGCGCAAAGGCGGCGGAGCAAGGGCGGCGAGGCATGAGGCGGCGGCGTGGAGGGCGGGCCCAGTGCGGCCCGGTTCGGCCCGAGGCAAGCCGGATCTGGGCCCCGGGGTGCGGCGAAGTGGGCGCGGTTGCGTGGATGCGTGGCGGCGCGCGGTTGGCTGAGGCGGCAGGGTTGATGACGTGGCGGCGCCTGATTGGACGGAGTGAGGTGGCTGCTGGACATGTCCGGCGCGGATGGACATGTCCGGCGGCGCGAGGAGGAAGATGACTAGGGTTTCGTCCGCGAATTTTGACGGGGTGCACATATATATAGCTAGGAGGAGGTAGGAGTGTCCAAATGAGGTGCGGTTTTTGGCCACGCGAACGTGATCGAACGACCGAGATGATGGAGGAGGTTTGGATGGGTTTTCGGCCACTTTGGAGGGGTGTTGGGCTGCGACACACACGAGGCCTTACAGTACCCCGGTTAATCGTTGGAGTATCAAACGAACTCCAAATGGCATGAAACTTGACAAGCGGTCTACCGGTAGTATACCAAGGCCACTTGGCAAATCTCGGTCCAATCCGAGAACGTTTAACACCCGCACACGAAAAGAGACAAAAGGGGGCACCGGAGGACATAGGAGCGCCGGATTGCAAAACATACAACGGGGAAAATGCTCAGATGCATGAGACGAACATGTATGCAAATGCGATGCACATGATGACATGATATGAAATGCATGACATGCAAACAAAAGACAAGGCAACAACAGCGAATAACTGGAAGACACCTAGCGCAACGGTCTCGGGGCGTTACAACACTCCACCACTACGAGAGGATCTCGTCCCGAGATCTAGGATGGCACCGGAGGGAAAAACGGAAGAGAAAGAGAAGAGGTAAAACTAAGTTGCTTCTTTGACAAATGAGTGAAACCAAAGAACCTTACAAGGTTGAACAACTTCGAGAAAAGAATACAACGGAGATGAACAAAATTGAAAACACTCCGTTAGAAAAGAGGAAACAAGGAAGAACAAATTCGGACATCACTCCATTTTAAAAGTGATATGAAATTTGATAAGATGACAAGAACTTGAGCAGAGGGCACAACACTCCGGTTTAATGGATAAGCATGAAAAGAACACAATCCTGACAAAACAAGAAGATGGGTTGAAGAGAGCAACATCACAATGCCTCCGGAACAAAGAAATAGAAGATAGATAATTGAAAGAAAAGAATGTAGAAGAGAATGCCAGCTTCTGCCACAAAAGAGCTTGAAAAGGCATCCTTAGGAGAAGGGTCAAACAGAGTTGTTGGAAAACCAACAACGAAAAGAGTAAGCTTGTTGTGGGTTATAGAAAACATCTCGAGATTATGAGGTGAAATTATGCCACTAAAGGAAACAATAGATTGGATTACTATGAACAAGAAGATGAGAAGCTTATTTCACCGGGAGGATAGATAAAGAACTTGGATCATATATAATCACCACAAAGAGCTACATTCCCAATGGAAGGCTTTATGTGAACACTATACCAAGATAGCTCAAATGAAGAGATTGATGGATTTAAATATCTCATCCTTGTGAACGAAGAATGATACATTACCACCTCAAAAGATAAGGGAGAAACAATTGCACTCCGGATTACAAGATGAAGAAAACTTGAGCTCCTCTGAAAAGAATCTTGATGAGCACTTCGAGAAGGAATTAAATCCTTGCTGAACCATCTTGTAGAACCTCCATGAAAAACTCCGGTAATAAAAGAATGATCAAACGAAAGGAAAGAGAAGTTCAAAACACAAGGTGAAGCCTTGCGATTATTTAGATGGAGCTGCGCAATGAGATAAAGCGGAAAAACTTGGAACTCCGTAAAAGAAAGATGAATCAAAAGAAATCAAGAATTTGATGAGCCTCTGGAATAAAGAATTAATCATTTGGGTGAATCAAGAATAAGAATTATGTTATGCTCATCCTTCACCAATTTAGATTGATGACAAGCAACGGATTTGGCATACTACTTATTCTCGTAGAAAGGATTAAGAGAGATATAGCATAGGGACAATTGCATTTTTTACCCCTAGTTGGTTCCTACCCGCGGGTTTTGCCCTTACTTTTTGATCTTGCTCAGTTTTGCCCTTACTTATTGATCCCTGGCCCAGATCTGACCGAAGGGAGCCGGGCGGCCATCGGAGGAGATGGAGAAGCAGAGCGGGCGGCGTCGCGGCTCCCGTGCTCCAGCGAGCTCACTGGAGGTCGGGCGGCGGTTCCGACGAGCTCCCAGGGGCCGGCGAGCTCGCTGCGGGGGCGCGCGAACGGCGGCGGGGCTCGGGCACCGCGGAAGACGAGCGGCGCGGCGAACTTGCGGCGATGCGGAGGCGTCTCAGGCACGGTTGGCGCGCGGTCCGGTCGCCGGAGTATGTCGCCGGCGATGGTGCGAAGGCAGCGGAGCAAGGGCGGCGAGGCACGAGGCGGCGGCGCGGAGGGCGGGCCCGGCGCGGCCCGGTTCGGCCCGGGGCGGGCCGGATCTGGGCCCCGGGTGGTGCGGTGAAGTAGGCGCGGTTGCGGGGACGCGTGGCGGCGCGCGGTTGGCTGAGGTGGCGGGGTTGATGACGTGGCGGCGCCTGATTGGACGGAGTGAGGTGGCGGCTGGACATGCCCGGCGGCGCGAGGAGGAAGATGACTAGGGTTTCGTCCGCGAATTTTGACGGGGTGCACATATATATAGCTAGGAGGAGGTAGGAGTGTCCAAATGAGGTGCAGTTTTAGGCCACGCGATCGTGATCGAACGACCGAGATGATGGAGGAGGTTTGGATGGGTTTTGGGCCACTTTCGAGGGGTGTTCGGCTGCAACACACACGAGGCCTTTACGGTACCCGGTTAACCATTGGAGTATCAAACGAACTCCAAATCGCACGAAACTTGACAGGCGGTCTACCGGTAGTATACCAAGGCCGCTTGGAAAATCTCGGTCCAATCCGAGAACGTTTAACACCCGCACACGAAAAGAGACAAAAGGGGGCGTCGGAGGACATAGGAGCATGAGACGAACATGTATGCAAATGCGATGCACATGATGACATGATATGAAATGCATGACACGCAAACAAAAGACAGGGCAACAACAGCGAATAACTGGAAGACACCTGGCGCAACGGTCTCGGGGCGTTACACACAATTATAGCATGAACAATAGGCAATTATCATGAACAAGGAAATATAATAATAACCATTTTATTATTGCCTCTAGGGCATATTTCCAACAGTCTCCCACTTGCACTAGAGTCAATAATCTAGTTACATTGTGATGAATCGAACACCCATAGAGTTCTGGTGTTGATTATGTTTTGCTCGTGGATGAGGTTTAGTCAACGGATCTGCAACATTCAGGTCCGCATGCACTTTACAAATATCTATGTCTCCATTTTGAACATTTTCAAGAATGGAGTTGAAGTGACGATTGATATGGCTGGTCTTCTTGTGAAAACTGGGCTCCTTGGCAAGGGCAATGGCTCCAGTGTTGTCACAGAAGAGAGCCATCGGGCCCGATGCATTGGGAATAACTCCTAGGTCGTTAATGAACTCCTTCATCTAGATTGCTTCATGTGCCGCCTCTGAGGCTGCCATGTACTCCGCCTCACATGTAGATCCTGCCACGACACTTTGCTTGCAACTGCACCAACTGACCGCCCCACCATTCAAAATGTACACGTATCCGGTTTGTGACTTGGAGTCATCCAGATCTGTGTCGAAGCTAGCATCGATGTAACCCTTTACAACGAGCTCTTCGTCACCTCCATAAACGAGAAACATATCCTTAGTCCTTTTCAGGTACTTCAGGATATTCTTGACCGATGTCCAGTGTTCCATGCCGGGATTACTTTGGTACCTTCCTACCAAACTTACGACAAGGTTCACATCAGGTCTGGTACACAGCATGGCATACATAATAGACCCTATGGCCGAGGCATAGGGGATGACACTCATCTTTTCTCTATCTTCTGTCGTGGTTGGGCATTGAGCAGTGCTCAATCTCACACCTTGCAATACATGCAAGAACCCCTTCTTGGACTGATCCATATTGAACTTCTACAATATCTTGTCAAGGTACATGCTTTGTGAAAGACCAATGAGGTGTCTCGATCTATCTCTATAGATCTTGATGCCTAATATATAAGCAGCTTCTTCAAGGTCCTTCATTGAAAAACACTTATTCAAGTAGGCCTTTATGCTTTCCAAGAGTTCTATATCATTTCCCATCAATAGTATGTCATCCACATATAATATGAGAAATGCTACAGAGCTCCCACTCACTTTCTTGTAAACACAGGCTTCTCCATAAATCTACGTAAACCCAAACGCTTTGATCATCTCATCAAAGCGAATGTTCCAACTCCGAGATGCTTGCACCAACCCATAGATTTAGCGTTGGAGCTTGCATACCTTGTCGGCATTCTTAGGATCGACAAAACCTTCCGACTGCATCATATACAATTCTTCCTTAAGGAAACCATTAAGGAATGCCGTTTTGACGTCCATTTGCCATATCTCATAATCATAGAATGCGGCAATTGCTAACATGATTCGGACGGACTTCAGCTTCACTACGGGTGAGAAGGTCTCACCGTAGTCAACCCCTTGAACTTGTCGGTAACCCTTAGCAACAAGCCGAGCCTTATAGATGGTCACATTACCATCCGCGTCTGTCTTCTTCTTAATGATCCATTTATTTTCTATGGCTCGCCGATCATCGGGCAAGTCAGTCAAAGTCCATACTTCATTTTCATACATGGATCCTATCGCGGATTTCATGGCTTCAAGCCATTTGTTGGAATCTGGGCCCGCCATCGCTTCTTCATAGTTCGAAGGTTCATCATTGTCTAACAACATGATTTCTAGGACAGGGTTGCTGTACCACTCTGTGGCGGAATGTGTCCTTGTGGACCTACAAATTTCAGTAGCAACTTGATCCGAAGTTTCATGATCATCATCATTAACTTTCTCTATAGTCGGTGCAGGAACCATAGAAACATCTTCCTGAGCTGCGCTACTTTCTGGTTCAAGAGGCAGTACCTCATCAAGTTCTACTTTCCTCCCACTTACTTCTTTCAAGAGAAACTCTTTCTCTAGAAAGGATCCATTCTTGGCAACAAAGATCTTGCCTTCGGATCTGAGGTAGAAGGTATACCCAATAGTTTCCTTAGGGTATCCTATGAAGACGCATTTTTCTGACTTGGGTTCGAGCTTTTCAGGTTGAAGTTTCTTGACATAAGCGTTGCATCCCCAAACTTTTAGAAACAACAACTTAGGTTTATTTCCAAACCATAATTCATACGGTGTCGTCTCAACGGATTTCGACGGAGCCCTATTTAAAGTGAATGCGGCAGTCTCTAAAGCATAACCCCAAAATGATAGCGGTAGATCGGTAAGAGACATCATAGATCGCACCATATACAATAGAGTGCGATTATGACGTTCGGACACACCATTACACGGAGGTGTTCCAGGCGGCGTGACTTGTGAAACAATTCCACATTTCCTTAAGTGCGTGCCAAATTCATGACTCAAATATTCTCCCCCACGGTCTGATCATAAGAACTTTATTTTCCTGTCACGTTGATTCTCAACCTCACTCTGAAATTCCTTGAACTTTTCAAAGGTCTCAGACTTGTGTTTCATTAAGTAGACATACCCATATCTACTTAAGTCATCAGTGAGGGTGAGAACATAACGATAACCACCGCGAGCCTCAACGCTCATTGGACCGCACACATCAATATGTCTGATTTCCAATAGGTTGCTTGCTCGCTCCATTGTTCCGAAGAACGGAGTCTTGGTCTTTTTTCCCATGAGGCATGGTTCACACGTGTCAAATGATTCATAATCAAGAGACTCCAAAAGTCCATCTTCATGGAGTTTCTTCATGCGTTTCACACCAATGTGACCAAGGCGGCAGTGCCACAAGTATGTGGGACTATCATTATCAACCTTACATCTTTTGGCATTCACACTATGCATATGTGTAACATCACGTTCGAGACTAAATAAGAATAAACCATTGACTAGCGGGGCATGACCATAAAACATATCTCTCATATAAATAGAACAACCATTATTCTCAGATTTAAATGAGTAGCCATCTCGCATTAAGAGAGATCCAGATACAATGTTCATGATCAAAGTTGGCACTAAATAACAATTATTGAGGTTTAAAACTAATCCCGTAGGTAAATGTAGAGCTAGTGTGCCGACGGCGATCACATCGACCTTGGAACCATTCCCGACGCGCATTGTCACCTTGTCCTTCACCAGTCTCCGCTTATTCCACAGCTCCTGTTTTGAGTTACAAATATGAGCAACCGCACGGTATCAAATACCCAGGAGCTACTACGAGTGCTGGTAAGGTACACATCAATAACATGTATATCATATATACCTTTGGTATTGCCGGCCTTCTTATCCGCTAAGTACTTGGGGCAGTTCCACTTCCAATGACCGTTTCCCTTGCAATAAAAGCACTCAGTCTTAGGCTTGGGTCCATGCTTTGGCTTCTTCCCGGCAAATGACTTACCGGGCGCGGCAACTCCCTTGCCGTCCTTCTTGAAGTTCTTCTTACCATAGCCTTTCTTGAAACTAGTGGTTTTATTCACCATCAACACTTGATGTTCCTTTTTGATCTCCACCTCCGCTGATTTCAGCATTGAATATACCTAAGGAATGGTTTTCTCCATCCCCTGCATATTGAAATTCATCACAAAGCTCTTGTAGCTAGGTGGGAGCGACTGAAGGATTCTGTCAACGACCGCGTCATCCGGGAGATTGACTCCCAGCTGAGACAAGCGGTTGTGCAACCCAGACATTTTGAGTATGTGCTCATCGACAGAACTATTCTCCGCCATCTTACAACTGTAGAACTTATCAGAGACTTCATATCTCTCGACCCAGGCATGAGCTTGGAAAGCCATTTTCAGCTCTTGGAACATCTCATATGCTCTGTGCTTCTCAAAACGCTTTTGGAGCCCCGGTTCTAAGTTGTAAAGCATGCCGCGCTGAACTAGGGAGTAATCCTCACTACGCGACTGCCAGACGTTCATAACGTCTTTAGTTGCTGGGAAAACAGGTGCTTCACCTAGCGGTTCTTCAAGGACATATGCTTTCTTGGAAGCTATGAGGATAATTCTCAGGTTACGGACCCAGTCCGTGTAGTTTCTACCATCGTCTTTCAGCTTGGTTTTCTCTAGGGACGCGTTGAAGTTGAGGGCAACATTAGCGTGGGACATTTGATCTACAAGACATATTGCAAAGATTTTTAGACTATGTTCATGATAATTAAGTTCACCTAATCAAATTATTTAATGAACTTTCACTCAGATAGGCATCCCTCTAGTCATCTAAGTGATACATGATCCAAGTCAACTAGGACGTGTCCGATCACCACGTGAGACGGACTAGTCATCATCGGTGAACATCTTCATGTTGATCGTACCTTCTATCCGACTCATATTCGACCTTTCGGTCTTCCGTGTTCCGAGCCCATGTCTGTACATGCTAGGCTCGTCAAGTCAACCTAAGTGTATTGTGTGTGTAAATCTGGCTTACACCCGTTGTATGCGAACGTTAGAACCTATCACACCCGATCATCACGTGGTGCTTCGGAACAACGGACCTTAGGAACGGTGCACAGTTAGGGGAACACTTTCTTGAAATTATAGCGAGGGATCATCTTATTTATGCTACCGTCGTTTTAAGCAAATAAGATGTAAAAACATGGTAAAAATCACATGCAATCAAATAGTGACATGATATGGCCAATATCATTTTGCTCCTTTTGATCTCCATCTTCGGGGCGCCATGATCATCATTGTCACTGGCATGACACCATGATCTCTAGCATCATGATCTTCATGAAGTAGTCTCGCCCACTGTTACTTCTACTACTATGGCTAACGGTTAGCAATAAAGTAAAGTAATTATATGGCGTTTTTAGTGACACGTGGGTCACACAATAAATTAAGACAACTCCTATGGCTCCTGCCGGTTGTCATACTCATCGACATGCAAGTCGTGATTCCTATTACAAGAACATGATCAATCTCATACATCACATATATCATTCATCACATCCTTTTGGCCATATCACATCACACGACATATGCTGCAAGAACAAGTTAGACGTCCTCTAATTGTTGTTGCAAGTTTTTACGTGGCTGCTATAGGTTTCTCGCAAGAACATTTCTTACCTACGCCAAAACCACAACACGATATGCCAATTTCTATTTACCCTTCATAAGGACCCTTTTCATCGAATCCGATCCGACTAAAGTGGGAGAGACAGACACCTGCTAGCCACCTTATGCAACTAGTGCATGTCAGTCGGTGGAACTTGTCTCACGTAAGTGTACGTGTAAGGTCGGTCCGGGCTGCTTCATCCCACGATGATGCGGAATCAAGATAAGACTAGTAACGGCAAGTGAATTGACAAAATCAACGCCCACAACAACTTGTGTTCTACTTGTGCATAGAAACTACGCATAGACCTAGCCCTGATACCACTGCTAGGGATCGTTCCAGAAATTAAAAAAATTCTACGCATCACCAAGTGCAATCTATGGAGAGACTAGCAATGAGAAAGAGGGGAGTGTATCTTCATACCCTTGAAAAAGATCGCGAAACGGAAGCGTTACAAGAACACTGATGAAGGAGTCATACTCGCAGCGATTCAGATTCCGGTTGATTCTGATCTAAGCGCCGAACAACGGCGCCTCCGCGTTCAACACAGGTACAGCCCGGGGACGTCTCCTACTTCTTGATCCAGCAAGGGGGAAGGAGAAGTTGGGGAAGAACTCCGGCAGGGCTTCGCCAAGCTCAACGGAGGAGAAAGCGGTGTTGGAGAGGGGGAGGGCTGCGCCTTGGAAGAGGTGTTGCTGCCCTCCCTCCACCCCTCTATTTATATGGCAAGGGGGTAGGGGGCCGGCCCCTCTAGATGAGATCTAGAGGGGGGGCGGCCAAGGGGAGGGGGCTTGCCCCCCAAGCCAAGGGGGGCGCCCCCTTTAGGGTTCCCCCCCAACCCTAGGCGCATGGGGCCTAGGGGGGATGGCGCCCAGCCCACTTAGGGGCTGGTTCCCTTTCACATACAGCCCATAGGGCCCTCCGGGGCAGGTGGACCCCCGGAACCCCTTCGGTGGTCCCGGTACAATACTGATAAACCCCCGAACACTTCCGGTGACCGTATGATGACTTCCCATATATAAATCTTCACCTCCGGACCTTTCCGGAACTCCTCGTGACATCCGGGATCTCATCCGGGACTCCAAACAACATTCGGTAACTGCATAGTATTTCCGATAACAACTCTAGCGTCACCGAACCTTAAGTGTGTAGACCCTACGGGTTCGGGAATCATGCAAACATGACCGAGACATCTCTCTGGCCAATAACCAACAGCAAGATCTGGATACCCATGTTGGCTCCCACATGTTCCACGATGATCTCATTGGATGAACCACAATGTCGAGGATTCAATCAATCCCGTATACAATTTTCTTTGTCAATCGGTATGTTACTTGCCCGAGATTCTATCGTCGGTATCCCAATACCTCATTCAATCTCGTCACCAGCAAGTCACTTTACTCGTTCCGTAATGCATGATCTCGTGACTAACTTCTTAGACACATTGAGCTTATTATGATGATGCATTACCGAGTGGGCCCAGAGATACATCTCCGTCATACGGAGTGACAAATCCCAGTCTCGATCCATGCCAACCCAACAGACACTTTTGGAGATACCCGTAGTGCATCTTTATAGCCACCCAGTTACGTTGTGTCGTTTGGCACACCCAAAGCATTCCTACGGTATCCGGGAGTTGCACAATCTCATGGTCTAAGGAAATGATACTTGACATTAGAAAAACTTTAGCAGACAAACTATATGATCTTGTGCTACGCTTAGGATTGGGTCTTGTCCATCAGATCATTCTCCTAATGATGTGATCCCGTTATCAACGACATCCAATGTCCATGGTCAGGAAACCGTAACCATCTATTGATCAACGAGCTAGCCAACTAGAGGCTCACTAGGGACATGTTGTGGTCTATGTATTCACACATGCATTACGATTTCCGAATAACACAATTATAGCATGAACAATAGACAATTATCATGAACAAGGAAATATAATAATAACCATTTTATTATTGCCTCCAGGGCATATTTCCAACAGGGCTGGTGCGCCGCCCAAGGGGCCCTAGGTGCCTAGGGTTGGAAACCCTAGGGGGTGGGGGCGCCTCCCACCTGATTTGGGCGGCAAGTCCCCCCCCCCTTGACTGCTGCCCCCCTTGTAGATGGGATCTGGGGGGGCCGGCCCCCTTTCCCCTTCCCCTATAAATAGTGGGCGGTGGGAGGGCTGCTATACCCTTCCCCTGGCGCAGCCCCTCCCCCTCTCCAACACCTCCTCCTCCTCCGTAGTGCTTGGCGAAGCCCTCCTAGAGAACTGCAAGCTCCACCACCATGCCGTCATGCTGCCGGAGCTCTCCATCAACTTCTCCTCTCCCCTTGCTGGATCAAGAAGGAGGAGACGTCCCCGGGCTGTACGTGTGTTGAACGCGGAGGCACCGTCCGTTCGGCGTTGGATCAGATCTTCCGCGATTTGAATCGCCGCGAGTACAACTCCATCATCCGCGTTCCTTGTAACGCTTCCGCTTAGCATCTCCTATATTGATCTTGGTGACACGTAGGAAAATTTTGAATTATTACTATGTTCCCCAACAGTGGCATCATGAGCTAGGTCTATGCGTAGATTCTATGCACGAGTAGAACACAAAGTAGTTGTGGGCGATGATTTTCTCTATTTGCTTACCGTTACTAGTCTTATCTTGATTCGGCGACATTGTGGAATGAAGTGGCCCGGACCGACCTTACACGTACGCTTACGTGAGACTGGTTCCACCGACTGACTTGCACTTGATGCATAAGGTGGATAGCGGGTGTCTGTCTCTCCCACTTTAGTCGGATCGGATTCGATGAAAAGGGTCCTTATGAAGGGTAAATAGCAATTGGCATGTCACTGTTGTGGTTTTTGCATAGGTAAGAAAAGTTCTTGCTAGAAACCCATAGCAGCCACATAAAACATGCAACAACAATTAGAGGGCGTCTAACTTGTTTTTGCAGGGTATGCTATGTGATGTGATATGTCCAAAAGGATGTGATGAATGATATATGTGATGTATGAGATTGATCATGTTCTTGTAATAAGAATCACGACTTGCATGTCGATGAGTATGACAACCGGCAGGAGCCACAGGAGTTTTCTTAACTTATTGTATGACCTATGTGTCAATGAAAACGCCATGTAATTACTTTACTTTTATTGCTAATCATTAGCCATAGTAGTAGAAGTAATAGTTGGCGAGACAACTTCATAAAGACACGATGATGGAGATCATGGTGTCATGCTGGTGACGATGGTTATCATGCCGTGCCTCGAAGATGAAGATCAAAGGCGCAAGATGATATTGGCCATATCATGTCACTTTATGATTTGCATGTGATGTTTGTCATGTTTACATCTTATTTGCTTAGAACGGCGGTAGCATAAATAAGATGATCCCTCGCTAAAATTTCAAGAAAGTGTACCCCCTAACTATGCACCGTTGCAAAGGTTCGTTGTTTCGAAGAACCATGTGATGATCGGGTGTGATAGATTCTAACGTTCGCATACAACGGGTGTAAGCCAGATTTACACATGCAAAACACTTAGGTTGACTTGACAAGCCTAGCATGGACAGACATGGCCTCAGAACATGAGAGACCGAAAGGTCGAACATGAGTCGTATAGTAGATACGATCAACATGGAGATGTTCACCGTTGATGACTAGTCCGTCTCACATGATGATCGGACACAGCCTAGTCGATTCGGATCATGTATCACTTACATGACTAGAGGAATGTCTATCTGAGTGGGAGTTCATTAAATAATTTGATTAGATGAACTTAATTATCATGAACTTAGCCTAAAATATCTTTACAATATGTCTTGTAGATCAAATGGCCCACGCTAATGTTGCCCTCAACTTCAACGCGTTCCTAGAGAAAACCAAGCTGAAAGACGATGGTAGCAACTATACTGACTGGGTTCATAACTTGAGGATCATCCTCATAGTTGCCAAGAAGGCATATGTCCTTGAAGCACCGCTAGGTGAAGCACCCATTTTCCCAGCAACTCAAGACATTATGAACGCCTGGCAGTCGCGTAGTGATGATTACTCCCTGATTCAGTGCGGCATGCTTTACAGCTTAGAACCGGGGCTCCAAAAGCGTTTTGAGCAGCATAGAGCATATGAGATGTTCCCAGAGCTGAAAATGGTTTTCCAAGCTCATGCCCGGGTCGATAGATATGAAATCTCTGACAAGTTCTATAGTTGTAAGATGGAGGAAAATAGTTCTGTCAGCAAGCATAGACTCAAAATGTCTGGGTTGCACAACCGCTTGTCTCAGCTGGGAGTTAATCTTCCAGATGACTCGGTCATTAACAGGATCCTCCAGTCGCTTCCACCTAGCTACAAAGAGCTTTGTGATGAACTACAATATGCAAGGGATGGAGAAGTCCAATCCTGAGTTATATTCAATGCTAAAATCAGCGGAGGTGGAAATCAAAAAGGAACATCAAGTGTTGATAGTGAATAAAACCACTAGTTTCAAGAATGGAAAGGATAAGAAGAACTTCAAGAAGGAAGGCAAGGGAGTTGCCACGCCTGGTAAATCAGTTGCCGGGAAGAAGCCAAAGAATGGACCCAAGCCTGAGACTCAGTGCTTTTATTGTAAGGCAAATGGTCACTGGAAGCGGAATTGCCCCAAGTACTTAGCGGATAAGAAGGCCGGCAACGCCAAAGGTATATGTGATATACATGTTATTGATGTGTACCTTACCAGCGCTCGTAGTAGCTCCTGGGTAATTGATACCGGTGTGGTTGCTCATATTTGTAACTCAAAACAAGAGCTGCGAAATAAGCGGAGACTGGCGAAGGACAAGGTGACGATGCGTGTCGGGAATGGTTCCAAGGTCGATGGGATCGTCGTCGGCACGCTCCCTCTACACCTACCTACGGGATTAGTTTTAAACCTCAATAATTGTTATTTAGTACCAGCTTTTAGCATGAACATTGTATCTGGATCTCATTTAATGCGAGATGGATACTCATTTAAATCCGAGAATAATGGTTGTTCCATTTATATGAGAGATATGTTTTATGGTCATGCCCCGGTGGTCAATGGTTTATTTTTGTTTAATCTCGAACGTTGTCGTGGGTTTGTCACGGAAGATGTCCTCGTGAAAGGACTTAGTCGTGGAGCCATCGCTACGGGTTAGCTTAAAGGGGTTAAACCGGACAAGGGACATGAGGGGTTTTATACTAGTTCGGCCCCTTCGATGAAGGTAAAAGCCTATGTCTAGTTGTGCTTGGTATTGCCGGGGTTTCGATGACCAAGGAGCGAATCCTCTTTGCCTGGCTCTCGAGTTGTTGTCTGTTGTCCCTAAACCACTGTCGGGTCATCCCTTTATATACACAGGTTGACGCCCGCCGGTTTACAGAGTCCCGATGCCGGATCATAAACGTGTCCGGCTCGGTCTCTATCCTTCCTATCTTATAATGCAAGTTATACAATAAAGTCGGTTTACATCTACAGGTCTTAACTCGCCTTTGGGCCTTGGGCCTTCGTAAAGCGCCACCATCCTCACGTCTTCATGGGCTTATGATCTTCTTGGAGTTAATCTGGCTACCTGGCCAGTTTATGTCCAGTACTAATATCCCCAACACTAGGCCCCAAATTGGTTTGAACTTGTTCATATCAATCTTCAACACTTAGAAAAATTCTTGCCCTGGAACCTTCCAACGGATCTGGTAAACCGCCGTGATGTCATCCTTTGGATCCGTAGTAAACCGCCATGATGTCATCTATTCGTTGAAGTCGAAGATATCCTTTATTAATGAATATCCAACCATCGAGGCAACATCCTTATTAACTATCCATTTTAGGCTCCTCGATTGACGCACTTGTCGCTTATCGGCTCGCCCTATAAATAGGACCAAGGGTCATTCTCTTTTCCCCCTTCATCCCTTTCGCTTCTTCTTCCTCCTCGCGACGCCCCTACACCCGAGCGCCGCCGCCATCGTCGAACTCCACCTCTGCCTCTCCGTTGACCGCTGCATCAACCTGGTTGCATCAGAGAAACACGACGCATCACCGCTACCTCAACCGCTGCGGTAAGCTTCCCCTCTTTTCCCTATAGATCCGTTCGGGTTCACGCGGTTTCCTGTTGCTCTCTTCATGTTCTTCGTCAACCCATAGTCAGTAGAACTTGTTCTTGATATATTCCTCATAGTAACCATGGAACTCCTTATCTCAACCATTTGATCCAATCTTTAAATACATCGTAACTTGATCTAGACCTTTCATGAACTGCTTTGGGACCAAGTTCTTGAGTCTCAATATTTTTCCTTTTCCTAGCTTATGGTAGATCCAAAATTTCAATGCAGTCTTGTGAAACCTGTTTTACCTTACTTAGTCATTCTTGCCTTAGATCCGTACCTTCCGTATCACATATACGGTTTACCCTTGTAAAAAGTAATCTATTATATACCATTAGTCCCCTTGTAAACTGGCAATCCCTTTGTCTCCGTTGTCATACTCCGGTTTAATAGCATGTATATACCTCTGCTTTTTCTTATTGCTTTGTCATTTATAATTGTATCAGCCTCCGATTTACCAATTTCATATACTTGGATTCCTCTGTTCTGTTGTACCTTATGCATCACTATGAATAAATTGTAAACCGGCATTTCTTTCCAGCTTTTCATTTTCATTGGCCAAGCAGTTTTATTCCTGCAACTGGGCTCCCTCCCGGGTTACCGAGGAGCAACTGAATGGAATGGTCAAGATCGGAACCTTACCAAAGAAAAATGAGATCCGGTGGCGCGTTCCTGGGCCGGAAAATCCTCCCACCCCCTAAGCAGGGTGAGGTAGTTGTGTTTGTTGATCATATAGGCTGTGGTTTCAAACCGCCTGGGTCAAAAAAATTCCGGGATGTGCTTGCTAGATTTCAACTCTACCCTCAATATATTGGACCCAACTCGGTATCCAATATATGCAACTTTCAAGTTTTCTGTGAAGCGTACCTCCAAGAAGAGCCAACTGTGGAACTATTCCAGATTTCTTCCACCTGAACCGGCGCACCAAATTTGTAGACGGACCCAATACTGAACACAGTGGCGTCTCCATTCAAAAAAGAAAAGAGGTTGAATTTCCTCACACCAAGCTGCACAGTCACCCCAAAGAGTGGAATCAAACTTGGTTCTACTGTAAAGACAACTCCCCTGAAGACGAAAATCCTCTGCCGGGTTACTGGGCCCACCGGCTTGCCAATACTCACCCACTTCCACAACGCCTAAGTGACCAGGAATGGGCCCCGTACGCACCTCAACTCGCCAAGATGAGAGCCTTCTTGGCCAACGGTTTAACAGGTGTAGACTTTGTCTGTTGTTGGATATCTTGGAGCATCTTGCCGTTAAGTCGCCGCTCCGGCTTAATGTGCGAGTATACTGGTGAAGTAGAGGACTCCCAACGTCATATCAACATTCTGCTAACCGATGAAGAGGTCACTGAGGCTGTCAAGAAGATATTGAATGAATCAGAAGCTGTCTGTCGCCAAACCGTACTATACCCCTTTTACACGCAGAACAAACTGCCTGCTGTGAGTATTGTTCCTCTGCTTTACCCTTGATATCTTTAGACTGTACAATCCTTGAATACCCTTCTTTTTACTTTTAAACAGGGTGATGATCCGTTTTGGAAGAAGAAACCTCAAGAGAAAGCGGAAAAAATTGCTCGCCCTAAAACCAAAGCTGTCAAGAAAACCACAAAGCGGAAAGCACCTGAACGCATCAGTATGGAACTGGACGACGACCCAGATGAACCGGAAGTTGAGGTAGAACTTGATTCACTTGGTTCCCTTTTCATGCATCTCATTGACAATAATACTTATCAGGAGGACGTGGAGGGCAGCCAAGCTGACGATGTAGAGGTAATTATCCTTTCCTCCGGTTCAGACTCTATGCCAACATGAAAAATCTGTCAAGCGGTCCGGAAAGTAAGCTTTTCTCATCCTCTTGCTCACTTGGATCCAACATTTATTTTGAAGACGCAGCAGCATGAGGCTCGCCGCACCACCCGACACAGCGGCCAAAAGGTCACTTCGGCTGGTTTACCTGACACCCTGGTTCGAAAGCGTCGATCTGAGGTCTCACCCACTTCTGACAATTCTTATCCCAAGGCAGGTTATTTCCAACAACCTCTTAATCTGTCTGTTTCATATTATCAGGTGACACCTCCCTCATCCTCTAGCGAGTCAACAGCGACCCAACTTCCTCCTCTCAAAATTGTAGCTGGGTAAGTACTTCAACCCCTTCCTTCGATGTTTCCATACTTTATATATTATGCTTAACTTTCGCATCTTTTTTTGTTGCAGAGCCAAAGCCAGACCCAGCAAAAAGGCTCGGGTTAACAATCCTCCTGAAGACTAGGTGGTTCTTGAACCGGAGCAAACAGTTGAACCGGAGCAAACAGTTGAACCAGAACAAACGGTTGAACCGTAGGGTCCAAATCCTGAAGCTACTTTTGATGAACCACCCCCTCAAGATCACAATATTGATGAACAACCAGAAGTTAACACTGCTGTGCCTGATGATGAACCGGCATATCCAATCTGGGTTGATGATAGGTCTTCTTATCCGGTGAGAGCAACTGACACTCCATCAACTCCAGCAAAGACTGCTGGAGACAAAGAAGGCGATGTTATCATTACCGGTATGAGCCACAGCTCTCCTGGCCATCCTGTTATATTGGTGAAACATAGTTCCAAGGAAGAGCGTGATGCCATGGAAAAAGGCAAATGGAGCACCGACTTGTCAAGCTACACCCATCTCAGTGCTCAAGAACTCCACTCCGGATTTCTAAACCGTCTGCACTCAAACCGTGATTATGAAGCCGGTTTAGTGAACCTGATGAAGGAACGCTATGAGGTATTTTCATCACTTTTCCTTTCTTAAATCCAAAGTTCAAGTATCATCCCAAGTAGCCCTCAAGGGCCGGTTTATGATGTTAATCATAAACCGGGACTTTGGTAATATCTTAATCCTTGCATGTTGATCCTCCATATGTTAAGTCATTGTTGGAAACAAACTGATACTTTATCATTGTATTCCTGTAGTTTTCATCAGTGTAGCCCCCAAGGGCCGGTTTATCTTTGCAAGGTAAACCGGGTCTTGAATCAATGCGTCAACTTTGAACAGATGTACATTAGACCCAAAGTGTTAAGGATAATGCTTGCATTGTACTTGAGACTTGTGAAAAATATGTTGATGATAGAGCAAATAGGCATTAGCCCCCAAGTACAAAGTGCATAACTCGTTGTACGCTTGGTACTTCATAACCTGTTTTGATGACATACCTCACCTTTGTAGGCTGAGCTGAGTAAAAAGGATACTCAAACCGTAGACCTACAGGAGAACGTCAAATCTCAGCAAACAGAGGCTTCCAAGGCCAAGGACGACTTAACAAATGCCCTAGTAGCCGTGCAAAGGCTGAAAGAGACCTTCAACAAAGAGCGTGCAGACTAGGAGACAGAAAAGGCCGATTTGACAAAAAAGGCCGAGGACGCAAAGGCAGCCCTGAAGCCGGTGGTTGAAGAACTGACCGGCTTAAAACGGCAGATTGACGCCATGACTTCTGATGTGTTTGGTAAGTACCCTCTCATGCAGTTTGTCTAACTCATAATATCTTATCAATGATCGGTTTACTGATGTTTAACCATGACAGGGACCCGCATTGCTCACCTGGGCACTGACATGCGGATGAAGCTTAAAGCGGCCTACACCTTGATAGAACAGCTGTTCTCTGGATCCCAGCGGGCCATTTGCACTGCAGCTTATAACAAGCCTCCGCCATTGCTGATAAAAGAAACTATTGAAAAGCTGGCCATGCTACCTGCCCGGATCAACAAACTGAAGAGATCAGCCGCAAGATCAGGAGCACTGACCACGCTAATCCGGGCCAAGGCATGGATTCCGGATCTTGAACCGACAGATATCATCAAAGGGTATCCTAGTATGAAAGAAGATGGCTCGGACTTCAATAACAACGATCTCCAAAGGCTGACAAAGGAGATGTGACCGATAGCAAGCAAACTGGCGAAGGACACAGATCTATCTCATTTTCAACCGGTTTATGATGCTGAGGGAGAAAGACAGCCCGGGTTGATCCATAATGTTGAAGATCTTGTGCCACCAATCTGTAAGCATACTTACGCTCCTGCCATTGACCCCTCCAATCTTATCCACGAAGAGGCCGTTTTTCAAGCCTTAACCGGAATCGATTGGTCAACGGTTGATTTCCAGCGTCTGGGGAGGGATGAAGAGAATGTGACCGCGCAAGATGACCCTCAATCGTCAAGCCGTCCCAATGAGGAATCCTAATCCGGTGGTCGTTTTACCAGTTGCAGTCTTCCCGTCTTTGAAAACAATGGTTCAATTTGGGCTGTTTAAAGCACCTTGTAATAGGATAGCATGAACACCTTTATCTGCCATGCCATCGAGCATGTTTGTTTTGCTTGATACCCGAAAACTTGTTCTGCCTTTGGGATCTATTTATGCATAGTCCATTATGATGTGTGTTCCTGCATATAAGAACTTTGAAAGTGTCCTAGTGGTTTACCACTGGACGGGTCATGATGCCCAAATAATATATACATAACTTGGATGGACAACCAAGATTTGTAAAAATAGATGATACCTGTCACATACCTTGTTGGCTGACGAACTGTTTGTATAATAAGGGTGAAAAATACCAATCCGGAGTGTTGATGACTCCTTGCCCTCTTGCTGGTTCATATAAAAACCAAGCTGGGCTATAATAGCCGCTGATTTGTTCGTATAATGCTAGTGACCTGTAGCCAAAACCAAACCGGAGCAATTTGCTACCGGTTTAGAACTGATTATGTACTGACAACTGAGCGTTGAAAGCCATGCCGGGTTGTAATAAACACCGGCTTATCAGAAATATTCATAAATCCCTTATCAAGAAATATTTAAAACAGCAAATCAAAAAGGAAATACACAAGGCTTTTCACGGGCTGCCAGGCCCTAAATTGAGGCTTTTCATGGGCTGTCAGGCCGCTGAGTTAAACCATTTTGCATAGCCTTTTAAGATGGACCTCAATCTTTAACCAATCACCGTTTTAACTTTGACAAGTTCAGGGTCCATGAGATTGACTTGTCAAACGTTCGATGGGTCATACCAGGTTTACCTGGACGGAGTGGCTTACTTAAAGAGGCAGGATAACCCGGGGTGCTCAGTGGTTACCTATGTTTGAGTTGTGCTTGATGCAACAGACTCTCTTTGGTTCCACATAATTTCCTTTTGTCTTTAAGCCTATCAAGAGGTGTGGCTATGGTGTGAAGACAACCAAGCCCCCTAGTGATATCCCTTTTTGATTTTAAACCGGTCAAGAGGTGTAGCTATGCTGTGAAGACAACCAAGCCCCCTAGTGACTTCCTTTTTATCTATGTGGCCTTATGGGCCGGGTTAAGAAAACTCCGCTTTGTCAGTAGAAGCCCCTGTGGAACCACACATGATGTAAAAAAGAGCAGAGACCCCGCTTTAGCCGAGGCTTCGGTTTTATATAATATATACATTATCATAAGTATGTACATAAGAAGCGAATGTGGCTCAAGTATAGTAAGGCCGAAGAAGGGCTACATTCCACGGCCGCTTGGTCTCCTCCTCTGATTTACGTGAGTCTTTGTGCTCTCAAACATCGATAAGGTAGTATGACCCGTTGTGTAGGTTTTTGCTGACCACAAAAGGTCCTTCCAAAGCTGGGGATAACTTGTGCATATCAGTTTGATCCTAGTGAGCCGGAGCACCAGATCGCCCTCTTGAAAAGTTCTGGTTTTAACACGGTGGCTGTGATAACGCCGGAGATCTTGTTGATAAATCGTCGAATGTGCCACCGCGAGATCACGCTCCTCATCTAAAAGGTCTAGTGAGTCCTGACGTGCCTTCTCATTGTCAGCTTCAACGTAAGCCGCCACACGGGGCGAGTCATGATAGATGTCACTAGGAAGAACCGCCTCTGCTCCGTAAGCCATGAAGAAAGGCGTGTAACCCATGGATATGTTAGGTGTGGTGTTGATACTCCATAACACAGAAGGTAACTCCTCCACCCAACAACCCGGTGTCCGCTTTAAAGGAACCATAAGCCGGGGTTTGATACCTCTCAAAATTTCTTGATTTTCCCTCTCTGCTTGACCATTAGACTGGGGGTGAGCCACTGACACTACATCAAGCCGGATGTGCTCACGTTGGCAAAATTCCTCCATCTCACCCTTTGACAGATTAGTACCATTATCAGTTATAATACTATGTGGAAAACCAAACCGGAATATCACCTTTTTGATGAATTGAATCGCCGTGGCTGCATCACACTTACTGACTGGCTCTGCTTCTACCCACTTGGTAAACTTGTCAACTGCCACTAACAGGTGGGGTTTTTTGTCCTTGGATCTCTTAAAGGGTCCAACCATATTGAGCCCCCAAGTTGCAAACGGCCAAGTAATTGGAATCATTCTCAACTCCTGAGCTGGAACATGAGCACGGCGTGCAAATTTTTGACAGCCGTCACACCTTTTGACTAAATCCTCAGCATCAGCATGAGCCGTCAACCAATAGAAGCCGTGACGAAAGGCCTTAGCCACCAAGGATTTTGAACCGGCGTGGTGACCACAATCTCCTTCGTGGATTTCTCACAAAATCTCACAACCCTCTTGAGGAGACACACAACGCTGAATTGCTCCTGTGACGTTGTAACGATGTAACTCCCCATTGAATATGGTCATTGACTTGGATCGCCAGATTATCTACCGGGCGAAGGTTTCATCCTCTGGTAACTCGCCCGGTTCATGTAAGCCAAGTACGAGACTGTCCAATCTGGTATAACATGCAAAGCTGCCACCAATTGGGCCTCCGGGTCAGGAATAGCCAACTCCTCCTCTGCGGGTATTTTGACCGACGGATTATGCAGTATGTCGAGGAAGACATTAGGTGGCACCGGTTTATGCTGAGAGCCTAGGCGACTTAAAGCGTCCGCCGCTTCATTCTTTCGCCGGTCTATATGGTCAACTTGATAGCCCTTTAAATGACCAGCCACTACGTCCACCTCTCGTCGATATGCAGCCATGAGTGGGTCCTTAGAATCCCAAGTGCCAGATACATGTTGAGCCACCAGGTCCGAGTCACCGAATCACTTGACCCAGCTTAAGTTCATCTCCTTAGCCATCCGAAGACCATGGAGTAAGGCCTCGTACTCAGCTGCATTGTTAGTGCAAGCGAACATTAAGCAAAGAACATAACAAAACTTGTCACCTCGTGCGGAAGTTAATATGACTCCAGCCCCCGAGCCCTCCAATTGCCTAGACCCATCAAAGTGAATAGTAAAATAAGTGTTATCTGGCTTTTCCTCTGGTGCCTGCAACTCGGTCCAATCATTCATGAAATCCACGAGTGCTTGAGATTTGATCGTTGTGCGAGGTGTATATTTGAGTCCATGAGGTCCAAGCTCAATAGCCCACTTAGCAATCCGGCCAGTTGCTTCTCTGTTTTGAATGATATCTCCCAGAGGGGCTGAACTGACCACTGTGATAGGATGACCCTAAAAATAATGCTTGAGCTTCCGTCTTGCCATAAACACCCCATACACCAGCTTCTGCCAATGCGGATACCTCTGCTTTGATTCGATAAGCACCTCACTGATATAATAAACCGGCGGTTGAACTGGATACTCCTTTCCAGCCTCCTTGCGCTCGACAACAATAGCCGCACTAACAGCCCGGGCATTAGCAGCCACATATAGCAGTAAAGGCTCTTTATCGACCGGGGCCGCAAGGACAGGCGGTTCAGCTAACTGCCTCTCCAAATCCTCAAACTCTTTATCAGCCGCATCACTCTAGACAAAGTCATCCGTTTTCTTTAGCATCTGATATAAAGGGATAGCTTTCTCCCCGAGACGACTGATAAACTAGCTCAAAGCCGCAATCCGATCGGCTAAACATTGAACGTCATTGATACACGCTAGTTTAGCCAGGGACGTGATTGCTGGAAAAAATTCCAGATTAGCCTCAATGCCCCTGTTTGACACCAGAAACCCTAGGAGCTTGCCTGCTGGAACACCAAAGACACATTTGTCCGGATTAAGCATCATCTTATAAACCTAGAGGTTGTCAAAAGTCTCCCTCAAGTCATCTATCAATGTTTCCTCCTTTCTGGACTTCACCACAATATCATCCACATATGCGTGAACATTGCGCCCAATCTACTTATGAAGACAATTCTGAACACAGCGCTGATAAGTCGCCTGGGCACTCTTGAGCCCAAAGGGCATGGAGACATAGCAGAAGGCTCCAAAGGGAGTTATAAAGATGTCTTCTCCTGGTCCTTAACTGCCATTTTGATCTGATGATAACCAGAGTAAGTATCCAGAAAACACAAACGGTCACAACCCACCATAACATCAATAATCTGGTCAATACGAGGGAGGGCAAAGGGATCAGCCGGACAAGCCTTGTTCAAGTCTGTGTAGTCCACACACATACACCAAGTGCGGTTTTTCTTAAGAACCAGCACCGGATTAGATAGCCACTCCGGGTGAAAGACTTCCACGATAAACCCTGCGGCCAACAGCCGAGCTACCTCCTCACCAATAGCCTTACGCCTTTCTTCGTTGAAGCGGCAAAGAAACTGCCTGACCCGTTTGAATTTAGGATCCATATTAAGTGTGTGCTCAGCGAGTTCCCTCGGCACACCTGGCATGTCAGAAGGCTTCCATGCAAAGATGTCCCGGTTCTCATGGATGAACTTGATGAGCGTGCTTTCCTATTTGGGATCCAAGTTAGCGTTGATGTTGAACTGCTTGGATGAATCACCAGCAACAAAATCAACCATCTTAGTGTTTGTAGCCGATTTAAACTTCAACGCCGGATCGTGCTCTGTAGTTGGTTTTTTCAAAGAAGTCATGTCTGCCGGATCAACCTTATCTTTATAAAACTTTAGCTCCTCTGTGGCACAAACCGACTCAGCATAAGCCACATCACCCTCTTCACACTCCAAAGCGATCTTCCTGCTCCCATGCACTGTGATGGTCCCCTTGTGACCCGGCATCTTAAGCTGTAAATAAACATAACACGGCATGACCATGAACTTAGCATAACCCGGACGCCCAAACAGGGCATGATACGGACTCTTGATTTTCACCACTTCAAAAGTCAATGTTTCTAACATTGAATCTTGATCATCTCCAAAAGCCACCTCTAGGGCTATCTTGCCAACTGGGTATGCCAATTTACCAGGCACCACTCCATGAAAGACCGTATTTGATGGTTTAAGATTCTTATCTGTCAACCCCATACGGCGGAAGGTATCATAATAAAGGATATTGATACTGCTTCCCCCATCCATAAGCACCTTGGTGAACTTATACCCCCCAACTTGAGGTGCCACCACTAAGGCCAGATGACCCGGATTATCAACCCGGGGTGGGTGATCCTCTCTACTCCATAAAATGGGCTGCTCAGACCAGCGCAGATACTGAGGCACTGTTGGTTCAACAGAGTTTACTGCCCTCTTGTGAAGCTTCTGATCGCATTTACACAAGCTAGTGGTAAAGACATGATACTGCCCACTATTCAACTGCTTCGGATTGCTCTGATAACCCGACTGTTGTTGATGTTGATTCCCCTGATGGTTATAACCTCCTTGATTGCCCTGGTTCCCTTGATGGCCATGTCCGGTTTGATTGCCCTGGAATCCTAAACCGGAGCTGCCACCTCCATAACCCGGCCCATGAAAACCGCCTCCTGAGCCGCCGGGTGGGCCGTTATCATATTGTAACATATTGGAATTCTTAAACTCCCGCATGATGAAACAATCCTTCCACAGATGTGAAGCTGGCCTTTCCTTCGATCCATGCTTTGGACAAGGCCGATTTAACAGGCGCTCCAGATTGGGGCCTGACCCTCCGCCCCTCTGAGGCTTTTTACCCTTACGATGCTGACTGTTGTCCTGAGCGTTGGTGTTAGCCAAAAAGTCCAAACTATTGTCTGCCTTGCGCTTGCCATTGTTCCCATGACCTGCCGGATTGTGCTGCTGCCCCTTGGTATTGTCGTTCTTTTTCCCTTTCCCCGGTTTGTCATCCTTAGATTCAGGGTCTTTGCTACTATCTGAATCGGCATATTTCACCAAAGCAGCCATAAGAGTTGACATGTCATTGCAGTGACGCTTGAGCCTCCCTAGCTTCAATTTTAATGGCATAAACCGGTAGTTGCCCTCCAACGTCAAAACTACTGTATCTGCATTAATGCGGTCTGATGAATGCAAAATAGCTGAGACTCGCTTCAGCCAATGTTTCGTAGACTCCCCCTCCTCTTGAACACAAGCGGCTAGGTCCACAATTGACATAGGCTGCTTACATATATCTTTGAAATTTTGGATAAATCGATGCTTCAGCTCAGCCCATGACCCGACAGAGTTAGCTGGTATGCTCTTTAACCAAGTTCAAGCCGTCCCTCCAATATCATGGTGAAGTATTTAGCACACACTGCTTCATCCACGTCCAGCATCTCCATCGCCATCTCATAACTCTCCACCCATGACACTGGTTGCAAATCGGCGGTGTAATTGGGCACCTTACGAGGTCCCTTAAAATCCTTGGGCAGTCGCACATTACGCAAAGTGGGGGTAAGACACGGCACCCCTAAAGAACTGAAGACCACGCCGGGCTCCACTGAGGTGGTAGGGCGAACCGGAGTAGGTTGACGAGCGGCGTGTAGAGCCGCCAACTCGGCTTCTCGACGTGCACGACCATGATCCACCACATCATGCGCATTAACACCACCACCTGCCGGGTTGTGTCATCATGGCGAGTTACGGTGACGCGCACTGCTTGATACGGCCGGTTCATCCTCAACGTGCCTGCTGTAGCTCCGACTCAGACGGGGGGTGGAATGAATCCTCTCGCGACTATGTGAATAAGCCTGCTGCTGGTTTAAAGCTATTTGAACGAGCTCTCTAGCCCATCGTGTCTCAATTGCCACTGGTGACTTGCCGTCAGTTGGGAGGGATGCCAATCATGAGGCGGCGGTCACAATGTTATCCAACGGGTTGGAGTAATGCCCCGGGGGCGTCGGAACATACTGCGGCACAATGTTGTTCTGACGAGGCGGGTTCATCGCGCATGGTTGAACCGACGCTCCTATTCCTGACGCCTCCGTCCGGGTTACCACTGGCTGGTTACTGGTTCCGGCTCCTGGCGTGTTGAAGAGATTTCTTGGCTCATAACCCGGTGGGAGGTGCGACCGGTATCTCCTTCTCATGACCTCCTCTGAGGCGTTCTGGTCCAACCTAAGCATGTAGGCCTGAGCTTCCAACTCGGCCCGTTCTGTAGCCATCCTGGCATTCTCTGCTACCAGGTCCGCTTTAGCCTGAGTTATCTGATCCTTCACCTTTGCAATCTCCGCATTGTGCTGATCTCGGGCTGTCGCATCCACCTTCGCAGCCATCAATGTTGCCAAAGCGTTGAACAAATCAGACAAAACCTGAGCGGGAGGCGGCGCAGAGCCACTGCTCTTGCCGGAGTTGTTGTTGCTGAACCAGAGAACATCGCCGCGGCGGTAGAAGAGTGTTGCACTGGCTGTGTACCGGCCATGAACGTGACCCGGTTTGGCAGATCGAGGGGGTCCGGAATACTGTTGCCGTCGGAACTCCCACTAATCCGGCCGTCCTACAGCTGGTACAGCGACTCGGTCTCTCCGGTTGAAGACTCGTCATCAGAACAGACAACGGCTTCCCCATCAGATGTCGGTCCATCCTCATATTCTGCTCCATTGATAACACCTACGAAAACATGCCTTGGTGGGGGCTGAACCGGGGTAGGGCTTGCACGCTGAGCCGTCTCGATGATGTCGGTGCGGGTGTCCGGCTCAGGGCCCGGTTCGCCGATCTTGTCGATGAAGATGTGAATTCCACCAAAGGGGATCTGGTACCCGTATTCGATGGAACCGGCCTCGGGACCCCACCCTGCGTCATCGATGTAGAGCTTGCCGCGACGACTCTTCGTCATCCGGCCCACAGCGTATCCCTTGAGTCCTTCGAAGCTGCCCTTCAAGAACTTGAAACCGTCATGCGATAGCCCTACGGTGGGCACCAACTGTCGTGGGTTTGTCACGGCAGATGTCCTCGTGAAAGGACTTAGTCGTGGAGCCATCGCTACGGGTTAGCTTAAAGGGGTTAAACCGGGCAAGGGACACGAGGGGTTTTATACTAGTTCGGCCCCTTCGATGAAGGTAAAAGCCTACGTCTAGTTGTGTTTGGTATTGCTGGGGTTTCGATGACCAGGGAGCGAATCCGCTTTGCCTGGCTCTCGAGTTGTTGTCTATTGTCCCTAAACCGCTGCCGGGTCATCCCTTTGTATGCACAGGTTGACGCTCGCCAGTTTACAGAGTCCCGAGGCCGGATCATAAATGTGTCCGGCTCGGTCTCTATCCTTCCTATCTTATAATGCAAGTTATACAATAAAGTCGGTTTACATCTACAGGTCTTAACTCGCCTTTGGGCCTTGGGCCTTCATAAAGCGCCACCATCCTCACGTCTTCATGGGCTTCTGATCTTCTTGGAGTTAATCCAGCTACCTAGCCGGTTTATGTCCAGTACTAATATCCCCAACAAATGTGATGTTACACATATTCATAGTGTGAATGCAAAAAGATGTAAGCTTGATAATGATAGTCACACATACTTGTGGCACTGCTGCCTTGGTCACATTAGTGTCAAACGCATGAAGAAACTCCATGCAGATGGACTTTTGGAGTATCTTGATTATGAATCATTTGACATGTGCGAACCATGCCTCATGGGCAAAATGACCAAGACTCCATTCTCTGAAACAATGGAGTGAGCAACCAACTTATTGGAAATCATACATACTAATGTGTGCGGTCCAATGAGCATTGAGGCTCGCGGTGGTTATCGTTATGTCCTCACCCTCACTGATGACTTAAGTAGATATGGGTATGTCTACTTAATAAAACACAAGTCTGAGACCTTTGAAAAGTTCAAGGAATTTCAAAGTGTGGTAGAGAATCAACGTGACATGAAAATAAAGTTCTTACAATCAGATCGTGGAGGAGAATACTCCAGTCACGAGTTTGGCACGCACTTAAGGAAATGTGGAATTGTTTCACAACTCAAGCCTCCTAGAACACCTGAGTGAAATGGTGTGTCCGAACATCGTAATCGCACTCTATTGGATATGGTGCGAGCTATGATGTCTCTTACCGATCTACCACTATCATTTTGGGGTTATGCTTTAGAGACTGCTGCATTCACTTTAAATAGGGCTCCGTCGAAATCCGTTGAAACGACACATGAATTATGGTTTGGAAAGAAACCTAAGCTGTCGTTTCTGAAACTTTGGGATGCGATGCTTATGTCAAGAAACTTCAACCTGAAAAGCTCGAACCCAAGTGGGAAAAATGCATCTTCATAGGATACCCTAAGGAAACTATCAGGTATACCTTCTAGCTTAGATCCGAAGGCAAGACCTTTGTTGCCAAGAATGGACCCTTTCTAGAGAAAGAGTTTATCTCGAAAGAAGTAAGTGGGAGGAAAGTAGAACTTGATGAGGTACTGCCTCTTGAACCGGAGAGTGGCGCAGCTCAAGAAGATGTTTCTATGGCGCCTCCACCGACTAGAGAGGAAGATAGTGATGCTGATCATGAGTCTTCGGATCAAGCTACCGAACTTCATAGGTCCACGAGGACACGTTCCGCACCAGAGTGGTGCGGCAACCTTGTCCTGGAAATCATGTTTTTGTTAGACAACGGTGAACATTCAAACTATGAAGAAGCGATGGCGAGCCCGGACTCCAACAAATGGCTTGAAGCCATGAAATCCGAGATAGGATCCATGTATGAAAACGAAGTATGGACTTTGACAGACTTGCTCGATGATCGGCAAGCCATAGAGAATAAATGGATCTAGAAGAAGAAGACTGACGCGGATGGTAATGTGACCATCTATAAGGCTCGGCTTGTCGCTAAGGGTTATCTATAAGTTCAAGGGGTTGACTACGATGAGACCTTCTCACCCGTAGCGAAGCTGAAGTCCGTCCGAATCATGGTAGAAATTGCCGCATTCTATGATTATGAGATATGGCATATGGATGTCAAAACGGCATTCCTTAATGGTTTCCTTAAGGAAGAATTGTATATGATGCAGCTGGAAGGTTTTGTCGATCCTAAGAATGCTGACAAGGTATGCAAGCTCCAGCGCTCAATCTATGGGTTGGTGCAAGCATCTCGGAGTTGGAACATTCGCTTTGATGAGATGATCAAAGCGTAATTTCCTACGCACACGCAAGATCATGGTGATGCACAGCAACGAGAGGGGAGAGTGTGATCTACGTACCCTTGTAGACCGACAGCGGAAGCGTTAGCACAACGCGGTTGATGTAGTCGTACGTCTTCACGGCCCGACCGATCAAGCGCCGAAACTACGGCACCTCCGAGTTTTAGCACACGTTCAGCTCGATGACGATCCCCGGACTCCGATCCAGCAAAGTGTCGGGGAAGAGTTCCGTCAGCACGACGGCGTGGTGACGGTCTTGATGTACTATTGTCGCAGGGCTTCACCTAAGCACCGCTACAATATTATCGAGGATTATGGTGGAAGGGGGCACCGCACACGGCTAAGAATATGATCACGTGGATCAACTTGTGTGTCTAGGGGTGCCCCCTGCCCCCGTATATAAAGGATCAAGGGGAGGAGGCCGGCCGGCCCCTATAGCGCGCCAAGGAGGAGTCCTCTTCCTAGTAGGAGTAGGACTCCTACTAGGAGGGGGAAAGAAGTGGGGAGGGAGAAAGAAAGGGGGGCGCCGCCCCCCCTCTCCTAGTCCAATTCGGACCAGGGGGGAGGAGGCGCGCGGCCCACCTTTGGCTGCCCCTCTCTCTCTCTCCACTAAGGCCCATATGGCCCATTACTTCTCCCGGGGGGGTTCCGGTAACCCTCCGGCTCTCTGGTTTTCTCCGAAATCACCCGGAACACTTCCGGTGTCCGAATATAGCCGTCCAATATATCAATCTTTATGTCTCGACCATTTCGAGACTCCTCGTCATGTCCGTGATCACATCCGGGACTCTGAACTAACTTTGGTACATCAAAACTCATAAACTCATAATATAACTGTCATCGAAACCTTAAGCGTGCGGACCCTATGGGTTCGAGAACAATGTAGACATGACCGAGACACGTCTCCGGTCAATAACCAATAGCGGAACCTGGATGATCATATTGGCTCCTACATATTCTACGAAGATCTTTATCGGTCAGACCGCATAACAACATACATTGTTCCCTTTGTCATCGGTATGTTACTTGCCCGAGATTCGATCGTCGGTATCTCAATACCTAGTTCAATCTCGTTACCGGCAAGTCTCTTTACTCGTTCCGTAATACATCATCTCGCAACTAACTCATTAGTTGCAATGCTTGCAAGGCTTATGTGATGTGCATTACCGAGAGGGCCCAGAGATACCTCTCCGACAATCGGAGTGACAAATCCTAATCTCGAAATACGCCAACCCAACATGTACCTTTGGAGACACCTGTAGAGTACCTTTATAATCACCCATTTACGTTGTGACGTTTGGTAGCACACAAAGTGTTCCTCCGGCAAACGGGAGTTGCATAATCTCATAGTCATAGGAACATGTATAAGTTATGAAGAAAGCAATAGCAACATACTAAACGATCGGGTGCTAAGCTAATGGAATGGGTCATGTCAATCAGATCATTCACCTAATGATGTGATCCCGTTAATCAAATAACAACTCTTTGTTCATGGTTAGGAAACATAACCATCTTTGATTAACGAGCTAGTCAAGTAGAGGCATACTAGTGACACTCTGTTTGTCTATGTATTCACACATGTATTATGTTTCCGGTTAATACAATTCTAGCATGAATAATAAACATTTATCATGATATAAGGAAATAAATAATAACTTTATTATTGCCTCTAGGGCATATTTCCTTCAGTCTCCCACTTGCACTAGAGTCAATAATCTAGATTACACAGTAATGATTCTAACACCCATGGAGCCTTGGTGTTGATCATGTTTTGCTCGTGGAAGAGGCTTAGTCAACGGGTCTGCAACATTCAGATCCGTATGTATCTTGCAAATCTCTATGTCTCCCACCTGGACTAGATCCCGGATGGAATTGAAGCGTCTCTTGATGTGCTTGGTTCTCTTGTGAAATCTGGATTCCTTTGCCAAGGCAATTGCACCAGTATTGTCACAAAAGATTTTCATTGGACCCGATGCACTAGGTATGACACCTAGATCGGATATGAACTCCTTCATCCAGACTCCTTCATTTGCTGCTTCCGAAGCAGCTATGTACTCCGCTTCACATGTAGATCCCGCCACAACGCTTTGTTTAGAACTGCACCAACTGACAGCTCCACCGTTTAATGTAAACACGTATCCGGTTTGCGATTTAGAATCGTCCGGATCAGTGTCAAAGCTTGCATCAACGTAACCTTTTACGATGAGCTCTTTGTCACCTCCATATATGAGAAACATATCCTTAGTCCTTTTCAGGTATTTCAGGATGTTCTTGACCGCTGTCCAGTGATCCACTCCTGGATCACTTTGGTACCTCCCTGCTAGACTTATAGCAAGGCACACATCAGGTCTGGTACACAGCATTGCATACATGATAGAGCCTATGGCTGAAGCATAGGGAACATCTTTCATTTTCTCTCTATCTTCTGCAGTGGTCGGGCATTGAGTCTTACTCAACTTCACACCTTGTAACACAGGCAAGAACCCTTTCTTTGCTTGATCCATTTTGAACTTCTTCAAAACTTTGTCAAGGTATGTGCTTTGTGAAAGTCCAATTAAGCGTCTTGATCTATCTCTATAGATCTTAATGCCTAATATGTAAGCAGCTTCACCGAGGTCTTTCATTGAAAAACTCTTATTCAAGTATCCCTTTATGCTATCCAGAAATTCTATATCATTTCCAATTAGTAATATGTCATCCACATATAATATCAGAAATGCTACAGAGCTCCCACTCACTTTCTTGTAAATACAGGCTTCTCCAAAAGTCTGTATAAAACCAAATGCTTTGATCACACTATCAAAGCGTTTATTCCAACTCCGAGAGGCTTGCACCAGTCCATAAATGGATCGCTGGAGCTTGCACACTTTGTTAGCTCCCTTTGGATCGACAAAACCTTCTGGTTGCATCATATACAACTCTTCTTCCAGAAATCCATTCAGGAATGCAGTTTTGACATCCATCTGCCAAATTTCATAATCATAAAATGCGGCAATTGCTAACATGATTCGGACAGACTTAAGCATCGCTACGGGTGAGAAGGTCTCATCGTAGTCAATCCCTTGAACTTGCCGAAAACCTTTTGCGACAAGTCGAGCTTTGTAGACAGTAATATTACCGTCAGCGTCAGTCTTCTTCTTGAAGATCCATTTATTCTCAATTGCTTGCCGATCATCGGGCAAGTCAACCAAAGTCCATACTTTGTTCTCATACATGGATCCCATCTCAGATTTCATGGCTTCAAGCCATTTTGCGGAATCTGGGCTCACCATCGCTTCTTCATAGTTCGTAGGTTCATCATGATCTAGTAGCATGACTTCCAGAACAGGATTACCGTACCACTCTGGCGCGGATCTCACTCTGGTTGATCTACGAGGTTCAGTAGTATCTTGTTCTGAAGTTTCATGATCATCATCATTAGCTTCCTCACTAACTGGTGTAGGTGTCACAGAAACAGGTTTTTGTGATGTACTACTTTCCAATAAGGGAGTAGGTACAGTTACCTCGTCAAGTTCTACTTTCCTCCCACTCACTTCTTTCGAGAGAAACTCCTTCTCCAGAAAGTTTCCGAATTTAGCAACAAAAGTCTTGCCTTCGGATCTGTGATAGAAGGTGTATCCAATAGTTTCCTTTGGATATCCTATGAAGACACATTTCTCCGATTTGGGTTCGAGCTTATCAGGTTGAAGCTTTTTCACATAAGCATCGCAGCCCCAAACTTTCAGAAACGACAACTTTGGTTTCTTGCCAAACCACAGTTCATAAGGCGTCGTCTCAACGGATTTTGATGGTGCCCTATTTAACGTGAATGCGGCCGTCTCTAGAGCGTATCCCCAAAACGATAGCGGTAAATCAGTAAGAGACATCATAGATCGCACCATATCTAGTAAAGTACGATTACGACGTTCGGACACACCATTACGCTGTGGTGTTCCGGGTGGCGTGAGTTGCGAAACTATTCCACAATTTTTCAAATGTACACCAAACTCGTAACTCAAATATTCTCCTCCACGATCAGATCGTAGGAATTTTATTTTCTTGTTACGATGATTTTCAACTTCACTCTGAAATTCTTTGAACTTTTCAAATGTTTCAGACTTGTGTTTCATTAAGTAGATATACCCATATCTGCTTAAGTCATCTGTGAAGGTGAGAAAATAACGATATCCGCCACGAGCCTCAACGTTCATCGGACCACATACATCTGTATGTATGATTTCCAACAAATCTGTTGCTCTCTCCATAGTACCGGAGAACGGTGTTTTTGTCATCTTACCCATAAGGCACGGTTCGCAAGTACCAAGTGATTCATAATCAAGTGGTTCCAAAAGCCCATCAGTATGGAGTTTCTTCATGCGCTTTATACCGATATGACCCAAACGGCAGTGCCACAAATAAGTTGCACTATCATTATCAACTCTGCATCTTTTGGCTTCAACACTATGAATATGTGTGTCACTACTATCGAGATTCAATAAAAATAGACCACTCTTTAAGGGTGCATGACCATAAAAGATATTACTCATATAAATAGAACAACCATTATTCTCAGATTTAAATGAATAACCGTCTCGCATCAAACAAGATCCAGATATAATGTTCATGCTTAACGCTGGCACCAAATAACAATTATTTAGGTCTAATATTAATCCCGAAGGTAGATGTAGAGGTAGCGTGCCGACTGCGATCACATCGACTTTGGAACCGTTTCCCACGCGCATCGTCACCTCGTCCTTAGCCAATCTTCGCTTAATCCGTAGTCCCTGTTTCGAGTTGCAAATATTAGCAACAGAACCAGTATCAAATACCCAGGTGCTACTGCGAGCATTAGTAAGGTACACATCAATAACATGTATATCACATATACCTTTGTTCACCTTGCCATCCTTCTTATCCGCCAAATACTTGGGGCAGTTCCGCTTCCAGTGACCAGTCTGCTTGCAGTAGAAGCACTCAGTTTCAGGCTTAGGTCCAGGTTTGGGTTTCTTCTCTTGAGTAGCAACTTGCTTGCTGTTCTTTTTGAAGTTCCCCTTCTTCTTCCCTTTGCCCTTTTTCTTGAAACTAGTGGTCTTGTTGACCATCAACACTTGATGCTCCTTCTTGATTTCTACCTCCGCAGCTTTCAGCATTGCGAAGAGCTCGGGAATAGTCTTATTCATCCCTTGCATATTATAGTTCATCACGAAGCTCTTGTAGCTTGGTGGCAGTGATTGGAGAATTCTGTCAATGACGCAATCATCTGGAAGATTAACTCCCAATTGAATCAAGTGATTATTATACCCAGACATTTTGAGTATATGCTCACTGACAGAACTGTTCTCCTCCATCTTGCAGCTATAGAACTTATTGGAGACTTCATATCTCTCAATCCGGGCATTTGCTTGAAATATTAACTTCAACTCCTGGAACATCTCATATGCTCCATGACGTTCAAAACGTCGTTGAAGTCCCGATTCTAAGCCGTAAAGCATGGCACACTGAACTATCGAGTAGTCATCAGCTTTGCTCTGCCAGACGTTCATAACATCTGGTGTTGCTCCAGCAGCAGGCCTGGCACCCAGCGGTGCTTCCAGGACGTAATTCTTCTGTGCAGCAATGAGGATAATCCTCAAGTTACGGACCCAGTCCGTGTAATTGCTACCATCATCTTTCAACTTTGCTTTCTCAAGGAACGCATTAAAATTCAACGGAACAACAGCACGAGCCATCTATCTACAATCAAGCATAAACAAGCAAGATACTATCAGGTACTAAGTTTCATGATAAATTTAGGTTCAATTAATTTACTTAAAGAACTCCCACTTAGATAGACATCCCTCTAATCCTCTAAGTGATTACGTGATCCAAATCAACTAAACCATGTCCGATCATCACGTGAGATGGAGTAGTTTCATTGGTGAACATCACTATGTTGATCATATCTACTATATGATTCACGCTCGACCTTTCGGTCTCCGTGTTCCGAGGCCATATCTGTATATGCTTGGCTCGTCAAGTATAACCTGAGTATTCCGCGTGTGCAACTGTTTTGCACCCGTTGTATTTGAACGTAGAGCCTATCACACCCGATCATCACGTGGTGTCTCAGCACGAAGAACTTTCGCAACGGTGCATACTCAGGGAGAACACTTCTTGATAATTAGTGAGAGATCATCTTATAATGCTACCGTCAATCAAAGCAAGATAAGATGCATAAAAGATAAACATCACATGCAATCAATATAAGTGATATGATATGGCCATCATCATCTTGTGCTTGTGATCTCCATCTTCGAAGCACCGTCGTGATCACCATCGTCACCGGCGCGACACCTTGATCTCCATCGTAGCATCGTTGTCGTCTCGCCAATCTTATGCTTCCACGACTATCGCTACCGCTTAGTGATAAAGTAAAGCATTACAGCGCGATTGCATTGCATACAATAAAGCGACAACCATATGGCTCCTGCCAGTTGCCGATAACTCGGTTACAAAACATGATCATCTCATACAATAAAATTTAGCATCATGTCTTGACCATATCACATCACAACATGCCCTGCAAAAACAAGTTAGACGTCCTCTACTTTGTTGTTGCAAGTTTTACGTGGCTGCTACGGGCTTAAGCAAGAACCAATCTTACCTACGCATCAAAACCACAACGATAGTTTGTCAAGTTGGTGCTGTTTTAACCTTCGCAAGGACCGGGCGTAGCCACACTCGGTTCAACTAAAGTTGGAGAAACTGTCACCCGCAAGCCACCTATGTGCAAAGCACGTCGGGAGAACCGGTCTCGCGTAAGCGTACGCGTAATGTCGGTCCGGGCCGCTTCGTCCAACAATACCGCCGAACCAAAGTATGACATGCTGGTAAGCAGTATGACTTATATCGCCCACAACTCACTTGTGTTCTAGTCGTGCATATAACATCAACATATAAAACCTAGGCTCGGATGCCACTGTTGGGGAACGTAGTAATTTCAAAAAAATTCCTACGCACACGCAAGATCATGGTGATGCACAGCAACGAGAGGGGAGAGTGTGATCTACGTACCCTTGTAGACCGACAGCGGAAGCGTTAGCACAACGCGGTTAAGGTAGTCGTACGTCTTCACGGCCCGACCGATCAAGCACCGAAACTACGGCACCTCCGAGTTTTAGCACACGTTCAGCTCGATGACGATCCCCGGACTCCGATCCAGCAAAGTGTCGGGGAAGAGTTCCGTCAGCACGACGGCGTGGTGACGATCTTGATGTACTATCGTCGCAGGGCTTCGCCTAAGCACCGCTACAATATTATCGAGGATTATGGTGGAAGGGGGCACCGCACACGGCTAAGAATATGATCACGTGGATCAACTTGTGTGTCTAGGGGTGCCCCCTGCCCCCGTATATAAAGGATCAAGGGGAGGAGGCCGGCCGGCCCCTATGGCGCGCCAAGGAGGAGTCCTCCTCCTAGTAGGAGTAGGACTCCTACTAGGAGGGGGAAAGAAGTGGGGAGGGAGAAGGAAAGGGGGGCGCCGCCCCCCCTCTCCTAGTCCAATTCGGACCAGGGGGGAGGAGGCGCGCGGCCCACCTTTGGCTGCCCCTCTCTCTCTCTCCACTAAGGCCCATATGGCCCATTACTTCTCCCAGGGGGGGGGGGTTCCGGTAACCCTCCGGCTCTCCGGTTTTCTCCGAAATCACCCGGAACACTTCCGGTGTCCGAATATAGCCGTCCAATATATCAATCTTTATGTCTCGACCATTTCGAGACTCCTCGTCATGTCCGTGATCACATCCGGGACTCCGAACTAACTTCGGTACATCAAAACTCATAAACTCATAATATAACTGTCATCGAAACCTTAAGCGTGCGGACCCTACGGGTTCGAGAACAATGTAGACATGACCGAGACACGTCTCCGGTCAATAACCAATAGCGGAACCTGGATGCTCATATTGGCTCCTACATATTCTACGAAGATCTTTATCGGTCAGACCGCATAACAACATACGTTGTTCCCTTTGTCATCGGTATGTTACTTGCCCGAGATTCGATCGTCGGTATCTCAATACCTAGTTCAATCTCGTTACCGGCAAGTCTCTTTACTCGTTCCGTAATACATCATCTCGCAACTAACTCATTAGTTGCAATGCTTGCAAGGCTTATGTGATGTGCATTACCGAGAGGGCCCAGAGATACCTCTCCGACAATCGGAGTGACAAATCCTAATCTCGAAATACGCCAACCCAACATGTACCTTTGGAGACACCTGTAGAGTACCTTTATAATCACCCATTTACGTTGTGACGTTTGGTAGCACACAAAGTGTTCCTCCGGCAAACGGGAGTTGCATAATCTCATAGTCATAGGAACATGTATAAGTCATGAAGAAAGCAATAGCAACATACTAAACGATCGGGTGCTAAGCTAATGGAATGGGTCATGTCAATCAGATCATTCACCTAATGATGTGATCCCGTTAATCAAATAACAACTCTTTGTTCATGGTTAGGAAACATAACCATCTTTGATTAACGAGCTAGTCAAGTAGAGGCATACTAGTGACACTCCGTTTGTCTATGTATTCACACATGTATTATGTTTCTGGTTAATACAATTCTAGCATGAATAATAAACATTTATCATGATATAAGGAAATAAATAATAACTTTATTATTGCCTCTAGGGCATATTTCCTTCAGGGGAAACCCCAGCCCACAGACAAAATGAGGGAGGAAAACAACCCTCTCGTGGGGTTCCGGAGTAGGGACGATTTGTCCTGCCGTCGGGAGACGGTGGCTGATTTTTTGGGACAGGTACCTGGCCTCCCGAAGCTTTTTGATATCCTTCTCCTGGACGATGGAGGCCATCCATTTTCCTCCTGCTTCGGATCCAAACATTTTCGGAAGGCCTTTGTGGCCGGAGAGGACGAACGCTTGGGTGCTGGGGCTCGAGCAGAGGGGAATGGATAAGCAGAAGGAGAAGGCGTGGGTGAAAAAGGGGAGTCCTTATCTCCTTATAAAGGTGGCAGGGATCCAGCGCCTCCCCACTTGCCTGGTAAACTCGCTTATTCCCCAAGTGTCGCGCTAAAGACGCGGTTGGATTACCCATACCCGTACTGATGAGAATCCCGAGATAGGAGGACACGATCTCTGCTTCAATAAGACATGCCCATAAAACCGCCTCGCGACATGCGCAATAGCTGGTTAGGGAGAACGGTTCGAATAAAGACCGCATCGTGGCGTGGTGTCACGTTAGGAAAAGTTGTCGGCGGATTGGATTTGTGGAATATTGTACTCTCTACGGTGGTATGTGGAATTTGTTTTGCAGAGCCGGACACGATCCTTGTGTTCAAAATCTTCTATGGAGTATTCGGAGAAGGAACCCGCCTTGCAATGCCGAAGACAATCCGCGGTCCGGACTCATCGTCATTAAAGCTTGGTTCAGGGGCTACTGAGGGAGTCCTAGATTAGGGGGTCCTCGGACAGCTGAACTATATACGTTGCCCAGACTGTTGGACTATGAAGATACAAGATTGAAGACTTCGTCCCGTGTCCGGGCGGGACTCTCCTTTGCGTGGAAGGCAAGCTTGGCAATTCGGATATGTAGATCTCCTCCCTTGTAACCGACTCTGTGTAACCCTAGCCCCCTCCGGTGTCTATATAAACCGGAGGGTTTAGTCCGTAGGACAAGGACAATCATAATCATAGGCTAGCTTCTAGGGTTTAGCCTCTACGATCTTGTGGTAGATAAACTATTGAAATACTCATATCAAGAAGATCAATCAAGCAGGAAGTAGGGTATTACCTCCATCGAGAGGGCCCAAACTTGGGTAAACATTGTGTCCCCCGCCTCCTGTTACCATCAGCCTTAGACGCACAGTTCGGGACCCCCTACCTGAGATCCGCCGGTTTTGACACCGACAGCTACCGCTTAGTGATAAAGTAAAGCAATTACATGGCGATTGCATTTCATACAATAAATCGACAACTATATGGCTCCTGCCAGTTGCCGATAACTATGTTACAAAACATGATCATCTCATACAATAAAATTTAGCATCATGTCTTGACCATATCACATCACAACATGCCCTGTAAAAACAAGTTAGACGTCCTCTACTTTGTTCTTGCAAGTTTTACGTGGCTGCTACGGGCTGAGCAAGAACCATTCTTACCTACGCATCAAAAACCACAACGCGATATAGTGATTGCTTTTTGATCTTCAGAAAGAACCCTGTTCATTGAAGCGGCCCATCAAAAAGAACCGTTCCAGACCGACATTGTGTTCATTGTTGGATGAAGCGGCCCAGACCGACATTGCTTGCAAGGCTTATAGTGATGTACATTACCGAGAGGGCCCAGAGATACCTCTCCGACAATCGGAGTGACAAATCCTAATCTCGATCTATGCCAACTCAACAAACACCATCGGAGACACCTGTAGAGCACCTTTATAATCACCCAGTTATGTTGTGACGTTTGGTAGCACACAAAGTGTTCCTCCGGTATTCGGGAGTTGCATGATCTCATAGTCACAGGAACATGTATAAGTTATGGAGAAAGCAATAGCAACAAACTAAACGATCATCATGCTAAGCTAACGGATGGGTCAAGTCAATCACATCATTCTCTAATGATGTGACCCCGTTAATCAAATGACAACTCATGTCTATGGCTAGGAAACATAACCATCATTGATTCAATGAGCTAGTCAAGTAGAGGCAAACTAGTGACACTCTGTTTGTCTATGTATTCACACATGTACTAAGTTTCCGGTTAATACAATTCTAGCATGAATAATAAACATTTATCATGATATAAGGAAATATAAATAACAACTTTATTATTGCCTCTAGGGCATATTTCCTTCATATAGATAGCATGAATTGTTATTGTTGACATCACCATTGAGGTGAATACGTTGGGATGCGAAACTATAAGCCCCTATCTTTCTTTGTGTCTGGTTGAAACGTTGTGCTCATGTGTACGCGGTGAGTGTTAGCAATAATAGAAGACTATATGATGGTTGAGTATGTGGACTTGCCTAAAGGCTCGATATGTGACCCTTCCTGAAAAAGATGATGAATTGTAGTTGCAAAGTTGACGGAGAACATAGTTTGTTGGTTTTTAATAGAGTTTTTGCTTTATACTTTGATTGTGTGATGAATTGTTACTTATTCATGAGAAGTATATGATAAAAGTCCTATGATAAAAGTCTTATGTTTAATTTTGTTGTTGTTATAATAGTCAACATGATGCTTCTATGTCCACATTTTTTTATCGACACCTCTCTCTCAAAGCATGTGGACATGTTTTTCGATTTTGGTTTTTCGCTTGAGCACAAGCGAGGTCTAAGCTTGGGGAGTTGATACGTCCATTTTGCATCATGTTTTCTTACTGTTATTTATAATGTTTTTATCCATAATAATGCTTTTTGGAGTAATTTTAATGCCTTTTCTCTCATAATATGCAAGGTACACACAAAGAGGGAGAATCCCGGCAGCTGGAAATCTGGACCTGGAAAAGCTACGTGAGGCTACCTATTCTGCACAACTCCAAACAAGCTGAAACTTCACGGAGAATTTTTATGGAATATTTGAGGAATATTGGAGCAAATAACTACCAGAGGGGGCCCACCATGTGGGCACAACCCACCTGGGCGCGCCAGGGAGCCTAGGCGTGCCCTGGTGGGTTGTGCTCACCCAGGTCCACCTCCGGTGCCCATCTTATGGTATATAGGTAATTTTGACCTAGAAAAAAAGGAGAGGGCTTTCAGGACGGAGCGCCGCCGTCTCGAGGCGGAACTTGGGTAGGAGCACTTTTGTCCTCCGGCGGAGCGATTCCGCCGAGGGAACTTCCCTCCCGGAGGGGAAAATCATCGTCATCATCATCACCAACAACTCTCCCATCTTTGAGAGGGCAATCTCCATCAACATCTTCAACAACACCATCTCATATCAAACCCTAGTGCATCTCTTGTGTTCAATCTTGTTACCGGAACTATAGATTGGTGCTTGTGGGTGACTAGTAGTGTTGATTACATCTTGTAGTTGATTACTATATGGTTTATCCGGTGGAAGATCATATGTTCAGATCCAATATGCTATTTAATACCCCTTTGATCTTGAGCATGATTATCATTTGTGAGTAGTTACTTTTGTTCTTGAGGTCACGGGAGAAATCATGTTGCAAGTAATCATGTGAACTTGATATGTGTTCAATATTTTGATAGTATGTATGTTGTGATTCCCTTAGTGGTGTCATGTGAACGCCGACTACATGACACTTCACCATATTTGGGCCTAAGGGAATGCATTGTGGAGTAGCAATTAGATGATGGGTTGCGAGAGTGACAGAAGCTTAAACTCCAGTTTATGCGTTGGATCAAAAAGTTTAATGCTATGGTTAGAATTTATTCTTAATACTTTTCTCATAGTTGCGGATGCTTGCGGGAGGGTTAATCATAAGTAGGAGGTTTGTTCAAGTAAGAACAACACCTAAGCACCGGTCCACCCACATATCAAATTATCAAAGTACCGAACACGAAATAAACCAACATGATGAAAGTGACTAGATGAAATTCCCGCGTACCCTCAAGAACGCTTTGCTTATCATAAGAGACCGTTTTGGCTTGTCCTTTGCCTCAAAAGGGTTGGGCTACCTTGCTGCACTTTTGTTACTACTATCGTTACTTGCTTGTTACAATTATCTTGCTATCAAACTACTCTGCTACTTATAATTTCAGCACTTGCAGATATTACCTTGCTGAAACCACTTGTCATTTCTTCTACTCCTTGCTGGGTTCGACACTCTTACTTATCGAAAAGAGCTACAATTGATCCCATATACTTGTAGGTCATCACCCACCAAACCTTTACAAACTTCTTTGTGGAACACCTTAGCAAGGAAGCTTATGTAAGGATCCCGGCCGTCTAGGAGTTCCCAACAACTCCAATAGGAACAAGATCCACCTAGGATCAAGGGGAATTCGAAATTTCTTTGGTGAAAGTGTAAATCTTGTTCTCCTCTTGCACTCCCTAAAGTACGAGCAAGTTGGGTTGGTGATACGGCTCAAACGTATTTAATTTCTTAATTAGTTGTGATTGGTTTTGGAATGAAAACTTGCTCTAGTGAATGAAAACTACTCGGGGTCGAGGCTGTTTTCAGCAAATATCCCATGCTATATTCTTTTTGTGCTGGAAAGTGTTCAAGAAGATTAAAAAAATGCGGAAGGAGGTACATTAGAAGAGCTACCTAGGGCCCGAACTTGGGCCACTACAGCCATAAGAGCCTACACATGGCCCCTAGGGTGCATGTGCCCCTGATGGCCCCCAGTGCCCCTGGCTTTATATTATCCTAACAGGCTGACACGCCCCTCGGATTTATTCTTGACTCCAGATGGCTGCTAGAGATAGGGTATTACCTTTGGAGAGGGGGAGACTTCACCATCTACACTGTCAACCCCTTCTCCAAAATCGCCATCATGCTCTCCCAAACCGTGTGTGTGTAAACCACTGTAGGCACATGGGATGAATGAGAATTGGATGAGATTGATTATGTACTAGACATTAGATTGATGGGGAAATGATCCCTAGTGTAATAATTTTTCAATAAACGATGTTGCTATGACTTTGTTATGCCCAATGCTCTCTACTAGGGCTCGGGTAATATGATTTCAGATTTGAATCAATTGTATCTTTGATGTATTTCTTTCATGTTTATACTTGCAAGTCATATGCACATGTCATGGTTTTGATCTGAGACCTCGAGTGTGACATACCGGGATATCGATGGGGATAGCTATTATTTGAGGATAACATGTATTCATAGAGTGTTAATGCGCAAGGTCACCTTAATAACACGTAGTTTCGTATGAGGACCCGAAGCAAGGGTGTTGAATGTATATGAGAGGCAAGTTCTTAATAATATGCATGTCTATCAACATATGGAATACATGCCTACAGTAATTTGAGAACATGAGATAGTGGATGTATCCTTGTTAATTATATTATTACATTAAAAAAAATCATCCATGCAACGTCCCAATATCCATCACATGCCTACTATGGCTTGCTCTTTTTAAGTTACTTTGTACCTGGCCACCGCCGGGTATTTTCTTTTGATGTGTTACTTTGTTGCTACATGCACCATACTGTCATTTGTTACTAATAATTTCTGCAAGAAAATATTTTTTTAGGTGTGGTTTAATTGAGAACTTAACTTACAAAGCTTATAAATATTCTCTAACTCTCTTGTGTCGAATTAATAAATTTGGCTTTATACTTTTCAGCGAAGACTGCTGCATTCACCTACACTGGTGGGTTATCAAAACTTTTTTCTAGCACCGTTGTTGGGGGCGGGGGGGGGGGGCGTGGATCTATTTATAAGTCTTCTTGGTATTATTTGCCTGATGCAATTATTATCCATCATGGGGAAAATCCAGAACCCAAGCCAACAATTGTTCCATCCACTACAAAAAGAGGTACTGCTCAGAGTACTAAACTGCTTATGATTCATCTAATTTTTTTAATTGACTTGTGACACCATCATCACTTCTACACACCAATGAACTACACTCGAAAATATCACATGTTATTAATGTTACTCATGATGAAACTATTGATATTGTTGCTATTGTTCATGTTACTGCTATTGAATCTCCTCCTCTGGGAGAATTGCTTGATTATCGTCTTCTTATATTAAAAGATAAATAAATAATGGATGATGCACCATCTACTCCACTAATAAGTACACCACCTACTCCTATCACACATACCCAGGTTGAAGTGAATTTTCCTCGAGCTATTAGAGAATGTGCCTCCGATAAGGATCCAGATGCTTTGATAAGATTGTTTGAAAAAAGAGCTTTAGGAGACATTTTTTACCCAATAATGAATTTTGTGCTTCTCCCATTTTATGTTAAAGGTGATGCTTACGATTTTCCCATGGAATACGACGTTGTTAATAATTATGGATCTCTCAACTTAAAGAGATTGTAGGATGGAAATGTTTTCGATCATATCCATAAAGTTGAAGATCTTGCTAATCTTTTTCATGGCACTAGCCTTCCACACTTTATTCTTAAGTTGTTCCCTATCTCACTTGGAGGATATGCTAGAACATGGCTCAATAAATTGCCACCCAGAAGTATAACAAGTTATCAAGATTGTCCTTTTGTTTTAATGAAAAAATGCCATTACAGAAATGCGATTGTTGTACATATAGAAATTATTATTTTTCTAAAACCAAACATGAGGCTTTACCTCAAGCTTGGGGAAAGTTTTGTGAGCTTGAAAGAAAGAATCAAAATAATTAAGGATCACATTGCTTGGTATATTTAACAGACCCGAGACTCACAAGTAGAACAACTCAGGATCGTTGAGGAGGCGGGTCTCCCAACATATCTCAAAGGAGGAATAATATGTTTGTATTTGCCTGAACAACAACAACAACAACAACAACATTGGTATTCATCGGTAGCCTTCTGAAGATTGACTGCTATAATTGCCAAATATTTAGGCGAAACCATTCTTGTTTGATCCAACCGATCATGGACTACTCACAGTACTTTGAAGTTGGGCAATGATTTGCTGGTTGTTCACGTAATTTTTCTTTGTACTAGATTATGTGGCAAGCAATCACGCTTTGCCCACTGTTTAGTGCAGAGTGGACATTGCTCACTGCTCGCATTTTCATGAATTTATTTTAGTTTTTTCAATTATATTTTTTCGTGCTATGGTGGATGCATGATGATTTCATCAACTTTAAAATATCTATAAGTTCAGTTTGTTGAATATGCTTATATCGATGGGTTATATATGTGTGAGTGTGCCTGCAGGTATGTGAGTGTCTGCACGTGCAATTTTCTCAAGAAAAAAATGCAACGTTGGTCATAGACTGTACTACCTTCGTTCTGATTTATTAGTTTTGTATTTAGGGTCATATTTTAGTCATGATTTTAACTAATAAAAATTACCTATACACAAAAAACAATATTTACCAAAAGCTAAGTTCAAATACGAGTCAAATGATATAATTTTTGGTGATATGTATTAATATTTTGTTAGTTAAATTAATGGTAAAAAATTGATACAAAATACGAACGGGGATTATAAGGTTTGAAAGTTTGACATGCATAGTTTGCCAAACATTGTCCAAACCGTCCTCGTTTGATCCAACGGCCCTGGAGATAGCCGGTGCGGTTGCCCCATCGGCCATCGCGACAGAGCACCGGCAGCAGAGCGAGCGAAAGGAAGCCACGACAGCAAGGGAGGAGGAGAGGCAGCCGTCGCCGACACTGATCCCACGAGCGGATTAGAGAACTCGCCTCCATCGAAGATCTGAATCCCCTCCTCCTGCTTTCGGAACTCGGATCATTCCTTCCTTCATTCCCGATCGATGCGGCTACAGCCTCCTCCGGATCCGCGGATCTAGCCTTCTCTGCTGCAGCAGCAGCTGCCGCTGCTCGATTGATTGGTGGGGGAGATGAGGTTCTGGAGGGACGGCGGCGCGAGCGGGAGCGGGCGGGACCTCAACGGCGGGATGCCCTACGGCCAGGTGCGCGTCCTCGTCGTCGGCGATTCAGGTCAGTCTTCCGATTTAAGAACTCGTATCTTACCTAGGATGGGACACGTTCGGACGCTCTAGGAGGCCTTATGGTACGGTTTGAGATCCACGGCGTTCATTACAAGTCGTTACACGTTAGCACGAGAATGTTATCATTAATTCTAGTACTAGTAGGGCACATCTAGAGTTATTGCACATCTAAGTGATTCAATCAAACATAAAAAGGAAATGAAAAGAAAAAAATAAAATACCCGCACGAATCTCTGCGTAAAATCAAGGATATATGACTTAGACGTGCTTTAGCAAAACATTAACTTTGGTACGCCGGGCGAAACTGGTTTCAAAATCTGTCTACATTATATTCACCAACCAACTGAACATGATTTATTTTTAGGGGCTATTTAGCAGTTGCCTTAATAGTTGTTCATAAACCGGGTGTTCCGATTCTAAATGTGGTGTGGGTTTCTTCTGCCTTGAGTTGTATATATATTGAATAGATGGACAAACGGCAGCTCCTTATTAGTTTTAGGATTTACTAGCACAACACCCGTGCTTTGCTATGGAGCAGACACCAGCTGACATGAACAAGGTGAGAATGCAACTAAATGAATCAAACAGATTATTAAGTGATATCTATAAGGTCAATTAAACATTTGAAAGTGGCAAGCACAACTATAGCACACAGAGTGAGCAAGACGCGGTTCTTGACGGTGGAGACCTGAAGACAGCATTGTGGTGGCTGCCACAACTGTCCATAATGCTGGCCTCCATCTCGATAGTGCCTTTGCAGGTGAGCAGGATTTGAAACAAGGGTCTGTCTCCAACTCCTTAACCACGGCCTCCACGATGTCTAACGTGATGGAGCCAGATTGGAGCAAGTCCACGTCAAGACGGCGTGGCAACTGTCCATGGTGTTGCGCTGCATCTCAATGGTGCTGGTGTGGATGAGTGCAGAGCCCCAGCCGGAGTTGAAACAAGGATTCGTCTCTAGCTCCTGCACCAATCACGGCATCCAGCCTAGATGAGGCAGACCGGAGCAAGTCCGCTGACTGCCATGTCCAAAAATCGACCTTCCCCCAAAATCAAGAAGCGTTCTTGGCTGTTACACCCTACACATCTAGAGTTATTTCTTAGTTGCGTTTAGAGCCTAATGCAGAAATGTAAGTTCTCTAGACATGCAACTAGGTGTTACACCCTACACGATGCATTACAACAAGCTAGGAAGCTACACAAGGAGTCAAACAAGCAAGTAATAACTAGTAAAGCTAGGGTTAAGAAACAACCGAAAGTGATGGAGACGATGAGTAATCCAAAGTTCACACACTTGGGGGTGTGCTAATCTCCGCTGGAGAGGCGGGGAACAACGAATGCTCCCTCGACAACGAATGCCTCACCTTATGTCTCCAAGAACCTTTGTCAACAAATGCCCAAGTTCCCTCTCACTAGGGGTAGCTCTTGGGGCGAGCTCCAAACCCTCACAAACGAGTCCGAGGCACAACGAATCGAAAGCTCCCGGGAAATACCAACCGTCTAGGGTTCCCCACAAACCTAAGAGTAACAAGATTAGCTAGGATCATGTGGGGAATCAACAAGCTCGAGTTTTGATTGGATGGATTTGTAAGGGTGATCCTCTTGCTCTCTCTAAAATATGGAGTAGATTGAGTGGCTAGAGAGAGAGAGAGGAATTGAAGGTTTAAGCTTTTGGATCATTGGAGGAAAGAATAATGGAGTTGTCACCCTCCTTTGGAGCAGAAGGGTGCCTTATATAGGTCCACCAAAAATCAGTTCGTTATGCTTGCTGTCCAGAAAAGTCGGACAGTCCGACCAAAGTAGGACAGTAACTTATCGAAATGTTTGACCCAATGTCCGACCCAGCCTTCGACTTTATCCAGAGCCCTAGACAAAGTCGGACCCCATGTCAGATAGTCCGACAATGGTCGGATACTCCGATTTGGTTCAGACAGAACAAACAACAACAAAACAGGGGATGATTAGGCGCTTTTTCTCTCATAGGATGTGGGTGTATTTGGCTTTGATTTGTTTAGTGATTCCCACACAAGATTCATCGCGAATCCCCTGTTAATAGTACAACGTACCTATGACTCAAAAACGAGAAATCGTTGGTATATAATTTTGGCGTACCGTCTTCTTTTGTCCTTTTAGCTTGGGGGGTCGCCAACCAACCATATGTTTTATTTCCATTGATGTGTAAACTGGACACATGTGCGGAACATAGTTAGTCATCTAATCTCTATTGCCATTAACACCAAAACCCTCATTAGGGGTGGATGCCCTTTCACTTGGCCAAAAACCGCCGCCGGAATGCCATGAGGCTTCTTCAGGAGGCAGGGAAGATTCTGGGAAACACCAGGGCGCACCTTGTACAACTCAGTGGTGGCGGCGACTTACTGGCGTTGGTCTCGTCGCTGTGGCGGTGGCTCGATGGAGGGTTAGGGATTGTTCGTCGGTCTTCCTTGATGGCTTCTAGCGTGCTTTTCCACTGGATGAGACACCCTCCTCCGAGTCTATTGGTGATGTAGTCGTGGGCGCCGTCCTCCACGCCTCCTCATTGGCATGTTTCCGTATTCTGTTGACCGTCCTTGCCGAAGCACCTGGCATGGAGTCCTCCGCGTCAACGACACCATTCCCCACTGCAGGAGGGAGTATCTGAGGTGAGTGGCCGCAGCGTGGCTGCCTCCCCACACGGCGACATGCTCACGGATGCCACCCCTCCACGCTTGGAATCAAGGGACAAATTTTGAAAAAGGAATGAAGAAAACCCTGAATGTGTGCACCGTTTTGAAATTGAATCATGGCACCATCTACTTTTTTGTAGTATTGTAGCTAGAAATAGCTAGTGTTACAGGATATACGTTTTCAGGGTTTCTGAGTATTTATCCGTGGCTACCCGGGACTATCATCGGGATAGTACGACAAGAACATGCAAACACCAGGGCGAGTGAGCAATCTAAACATCATAATCAAGGTAAACCTCCTCAAAGCCCACCCTTGTGGAAGTTTTATTAGAGAAAGCAATTGGAAATTTAAAAATTTCTTGAAGCGTCAGTGAACGGAAGCATGAAGCTACATCTTCAGAAAGGGATGCTGCGAGGTTGGTGATTAATTACCAGGTCCTCATGCTTGATATGGAGGTTGACCTCCAGGCGCTCGGAGAGCTTGTGGGTGCACTCCAGCGGGTCTCGATGGCCACATCGTACACCTTGGAGGCCAAGTGCCCATCAGGTACTCCATGGCACCTGGCCCATCCAAGTCGTCTACCCGGTCCTACCCAGCTCCGTGTTCCCTCATGCCTACAACGGACCTGCTCCCGCTCTACAAAGACTCGGGCACCAGGTAATTTTCAACTCTGTATGAAGAGAATGGGAGAAGGACGGCGTAGTTGTTTGGGACAGACTCAGAATGGGGATACCTGCAAAAGAAAAAGGACTAAGCTGGGTCCAGCTAAGAGACAACTGGACTCTACCCACAAACAAACTTTTCTACTAGGATTCATACACACCCTGGTACTTCTAGACTAAGCTTAGGAGACAATTGGACTCTTAAAATGCCACAACATTACCCCCCTTCTCTTGGAAGCAGCTTTTCCTCAAGCTGCATATTGGATAGAGCTGACTATTCCTGCATGTTAGCTGGTCCCATGTTCTTTCTTTTATAAGCACGCCTCCAGTAGCTGTTCATGAAGTTAAATCCTGATAGAGTTCCTTGAACTTACCCAGCGGCTCCCAGGTGCTCTCTGTTGTTGGCAAACCATGCCATTGCACTAGAACTTCACACTTGTCTTGGCGTCGGCGTGCTTGCTCCACCTTTGCTGGTACTGGAATGACACACCAATGTTCGATCAATGGAAGGTTTGGGTCAGATGCGGGTGGATCTCCATGAAATTTCTTCAACAGTGCAGCATGCATGGATACGTGCACCAGTAGGTAGACGTAGTCGATAAGCTACTGCACCAATCCTCTCCAAGACTTGATAAAGCCCACAATATTTTGGTGCTAACTTAGCATGTGCTTTGACCGCTAGTGATGCTGCCTGGCGGTTGTGCAGTCTGAGCCAAACCCAGTCTCCTACTGCAAATTCAAGGCCACGGTGCTAAGTGTCATGTTCCTTTATAGCTTGGAGAAGCCTGTCACGAATTTCCTTTAGGAACTCATCCCGCTCAACGTGGGAGCGCTCAACCGCCTCCACACATGCTGAGCCAGGCTCATATGACACCAACGATAGAGGCGTCCTGCCATAAACCACATGAAAAGGGCTGGTTTTGATAGAACGCTGGAAGCTAGTGTTATAGCAATATTCTGCCCATGGAAATCAATTGTTCACACCGATTCAACCAGACCATCTGGTCATCGTTGCCATTGAATGTGCGAAATTCCAGTTTGTGGTATCGATGCACACCCGTGGTATCTGCAATTTTGTGGACCCTGCAGAACAGCAAATATGAGGGCCTGGATGGCACTGATTGAGGAAACCAAAATCCTGTCTGTGTGTTGGGAGGGATCGTCTGCAGGCCCGGTGTCCTCTGAGATGATTCTTGGGACCAGGGCAGTTGCTGTTGTGTTAGAATTGAGGGTGTGGATGTCGTGGTTGGCACCAGGTTGGCAGTTGCTGTCGTGGTTGGCACTCAAAGAGGGCCATCACATCCGGTTTGATGACATTCCAGAAGGTCTGGAAAAGTTTCACCGGAAGGCTATCGGGGCCGGGGGCGGATGTAGGGTTCATGCCTTTGATGGCCTCCTAGACCTCTGCCTCATAGAACGGGGCCGTGAGGGCAGCATTCTCGGCCGCCGAGACACGCAAGTGCTCGGGCCAGAAGTCGGGAGCTAGCGCCAAACCGCTTGCCCTCCTTACAGGGCGATACATCCTTATATAAACCCTTTAGATATGTTACTGTTCTCTAAACAGTAATTCCACACACGCTGGATACTCGACTAAGTTGGGTCCATCTAAGAGACAACTGGACTCTACCCACAAACAGACTCTTCTAGTAGGACACATACACACCATGGATACTTCTGATTAAGCTTAGGAGACAACTGGACTCTTAAGATGCCACGGCACTACACTGGTACAACGGTAAGAACCAATCCAGACCATCGAACGAACGTAGATCGCGGAGAGATGATGACCGTTAGATCTAGAGAAGCGGTAATTGAATAATCGGCACCCCAGTCTGAATATATGATACCGTAGTCTGAATAGTTGACACGGTGGTCGATGGAGAACAGACACGCGTGGACGAGGTGTTGGATCTTTACGATTCGGCGGCCCAATCCAGCTGGAGCAGCAGGCGGATGGGCTTCGATGGGGGCCGGATGCGTCCGGTCGGGCGTTTACACAAGGTGACATGCACATGGCGATGGGGCCGATCCAGCAGCCAGGGAAGCAGACGGACGGTCGTGAGAGGCTGGATTCGATTCGATATTGGAGGGGGAGCTCCTGTCTAGGCAGAGGAGGCAGCCCAGCAGTGGCCTGATCTGGCCAGGGCATTGCTGACTGTTGGAGGATGAGATCGATCCAGAGGAAAATTAATCAAAATGAGACCGAAAATATATTGATCGTCCAAGACCGATCTGAAGAAACCGATAGAGAGGAGGACGAGTCGCGGTGTCTGGAGAAAACTCTAAACCTTGGCTCTTGATACCATGCTAGAGGAGCAACTTGATTGTATTACCATAGCCCATGGGGAGAATATATGGTACAGGAGACTTGGGGTACAAGGAAGGAAATCTAGACCAATATGACTACATACAGAAACCTAGACCAATACTAATACTCCTTAACGCATACCATTGTGATCAACTTGTAGAGATGCTCAAGTACTGTTTGTAGAAGTTTAACTTGTTACTGTTTAGTTTTAATGGACATGATGAATTTTCCTTTTCTTTTTCCAGGTGTGGGGAAATCTTCATTGGCACGTCTCATTCTTCAAGGTTCTGCGGTTGCTCGACCGACCCAAACAATTGGATGTACAGTTGATGTAAAAGTATGTAATGCAGTGTGCTCACTCCGTCATTTCAGCAGTATATTCTGATAGAATTGTTTACTCAATCGTTTCAGCATATTACTTACGGAAGCCCAGGGAGTTCATCTAATAGCATCGTCGGTGATGCTGAAAGGAACTTCTTTGTCGAGCTTTGGGATGTTTCAGGGCATGATCGCTACAGAGATTGCCGTTCACTTTTTTATTCACAAATTAATGGTACACAATTCTCTTTATACCAATCTAATATTCTGGCCTTTGCTTCCCTACTAATCTGGTTCAGTCATCTTATATGGCATAATATACATTTCTAATATTATTTGCTTCTCAACCAGTATTAACAACAAATTTTCTCATATAAAATACAGTGACAAATTTGCATATTTGCTACTAGCTGTTTAACTCACAACTGCTGAGCTTTCTGAGATTCTGCGACTTCAGTAATTGATTCTCTGGTGTTCCTATTTAACTATCTTATCACCACAAAGTGTAGATATCAACTTCTTTTAGTATGACTTTTCCTGATTCTCAATTTGATAGAATCAATGCATTCTTTCTATTGTGCCCGAGTGATTTCAGATATGCGTTTCAAGTTTTCCATAGCAACTAGGTATTACAAATCCGTGCAAGTACACCAGATAATACAGATCCTGTATTCACTTCTCCATAATTATTCATCAGGTGTCATATTTGTTTATGACCTATCTCAGAGGAAGACAAAGACAAATTTGAGCAAGTGGGCAGTTGAGGTTGCTGAGTCTGGGACCTTTTCAGCTCCTCTTGGGTCTGGTGGTCCAGGAGGTCTTCCAGTTCCTTACCTAGTGATTGCTAACAAAGTAGACATTGCTCCAAGAGATGGTAGAAGAGTTAGCAGTGGAAATCTTATTGATGTTGCTCGTCAATGGGTTGACAAGCAAGGCCTACTTCCATCGAGTGAAGAACTTCCACTTGTGGATAGCTTCCCTGGCAATTCTGGTCTGCTCACGGTAATTCTAATGTGCTCTTATTCACATCTTTCATGTGATGTCTTCACGTTTCCATGATAAAAGGACTTTACTGTAATGTGGTGGACTTTAGCAGTATGACTCTGAATTAAAATGTTCTGCTCTGCTCTCATTATTTATGTACTGGTTGGGGTTGACGTTGTTAGTGCCTTAGCAAATGATATGTTGACCTTTGGATGCAGGCTGCAAAAGAGGCAAGATATGATAAAGAAGCTGTGGTTAAGTTCTTCCGCATGGTTCGTGGCTTTGTGCAACAGAATAATTTTCGATTTGAGTAGCAGATAAGAATTCTTGGTACATAAGATTATTTACTAATGTTGTTGAGATTTATCTTTCAGTTGATAAGGAGGAGGTATTTCTCGAATGAACTTCCTGCCCCTAGCCCATGGTCTCTCACTCCCAGAGGGGATACCATTCTTCCTGTAGAAACCACGAATGACGAGGAGTTGTTCAAAAGGAAAAGGTGAGCTCTTTGTCTTACTTTTTTATGTGTTACTAAGAGCAGGCTAGTGCACTCGGTGAATTGATATTATCTTTGTACTTGTCCATCTGAAATGCATTTGACTGGCTATTGGTCAGGCCATCTTGTAGACACATTTTATTTCCCTCCTTGTTGCAGCTATGGCGGGCAGAGGTACAAATACAACGGTGTCGCCCCACTATCTGCACAGCAGAATGTAACTCTACCACTCACTCCCTCTCCGCAGCAGCCAATGTCCTCTTCCGCGGAGAACTACAGATACCACAGATTCTCGTCATCGGCAATTCCTGACAAAAACAGTAGTAGGACAAGCCGACTAGACATCAATTTATGATACATGGGCTCATAATCACCACGAAATACAACTTGCGACCTGGAAAAAGCACGTACTGCCGGGAAAATTTTGAATCCGACTTCCTGTATTCTTGAGAAGTTCTACTGTCTTACCGGCAACACGTGCATGTCGTCGGATATGCCTCTTTTTTGTTTATTTTTGTCTATCATTGTGGGATCAGCAGTTAGCATTTCTTTTGTATCTTGTCCAATATTTGTTGAACTGTGATTGTATTGGGATTGGAGACAATGAACATGTATAAAATCAGTAGAAACATTTTAGATGACTAGTGTTGAACTGTTCTATTCATGATCTAAAGTCACCTGGAACAGGAAATGGGACTTAGATTTGACTGCAACTATTATTAACATTGTTCTGGATCACATTTAGACTGAATGCCAAGCTCATAATTTTGTTTATTTGAAACTTACTAGCAAAAGGGCCTGTGTGTTGCACCTGGAAAAAAAAATCATAACCTCCAATGGCCATGATCATATTTTGCTGCATCACCGAGATACACTACCACCCTTAATTTCGTGAAATCATGAATATTTTTTTTAAACTCATGAACATTTTTCAAAGTCATGAACACTTCTACAAATTTTCGAACATTTTCTAGAATTAAGAACATTTATACTATTTGCCAACATCTTGAACATTTTTTAACAACTTCCTTGAATCCGTGAACATTGTTTTGGAAATTGGCGGAACAATTTTTCAAATTCATAAAATTTTATTGATTTTACAAACATTTTTTGAAATGCATGATCATTTTTTAAATCAGCGAATATTTTATGAATGAATAAACTATTTTGTAAGTCACGAACAATTTTTGAATTTTTAGGATATTTTTCCATTCATGGACTTTTTTGAATTGGCAAAAATTTGTTCAATTTCATTAACATTTCTTAATACATGAACTTTTTAAAAAAATCATGAACATTTTTTGGTTTTCTAAACATTTGTTTTCAATATTAAGAGTTTTTTTTTGAATAAGCAAACATGTTTTATAAAAATGCAAACATTTTTTGAATCCACAAATATTTTATGATTTAGTATACATTCTATTTCAAAATTCTCATTTTTGAATTTTCGGAACATTTTTGAAGTCCCAAATTATTTAAAGTGAAAAAACAAAACAGAAAGAAATAATAAAAATAAAAGCTGGCCGCCCGGACATGGGCCGACCCAAAGGGGCGCGCACGTCTTCTCCCCGCGCATAGGGCGCAGTATAGGAGGTCCCTTCTACATGAGCCGGCCCACGCAGGGGATTCCCCGATGTGAAACATTTTTTTATCATTTATAGGTGACATTGGTGGGTAATATTTTGCAACTTTGGGGGCAATTTGCTTGATATATCACAAGAAGCAACAACCCCTTTATTATTAGGTATAGATTTGTGTGTCTCCAACGTCAACCGTCATTGCTTGTACTCCAACGACCGCAGCCGTCCATGTCCTTGTTGCCCTGTTCAAGGGCTCGGTATTGCCCGATGGCCTCATTTTCCAACCGCCTAACCTCAACATCCTTGCTGAGAGCTCCTCCTTGGCGCTTCAGGCGAGCCAATTGAGTGTTCGGCTAACACGATGCAAGGTGGAGCTTGGTTGCGATTGGAAAAGTTCGACCGGGGTCAGACATATAAGCCGAGTGGCCTAGAAAGTCTGGCGGATCGACAAGGATGTCAGGTGGAATAGAAGATGATGATGATTTCAACGATGATGACATAGGAGCGTGATGCTGATGGTGACTGACTTCCAGGCATGGCAACATGCAGCGATGGTCCGAGGGTTTGTGAGCTTCATCATGGCGATGGAGCTGGGTTGACTCAAGGTGGTGTACACATGGGAGCTTGAAGTCAACGGGCGTGAGGGTGTACTGATCATCTACCATGGATACATGTTGAAGTTGTAGCTGGAGTCTGATGGAAGACTTCACTTGATTCTGGTGGAGAGTCTGCGGTGTAAGACGTCGGAGAGTCAAAGCCTATTTGAGTGGGAAAAGCAACGGGCATGTTGTTCGGGCTATGGACAAGTGGTTCGATGGATACGTAAAACTCGACATCTCTTGATGATGAACCGATGGTTCTATTAAGTGGGGGTTGAGGTGATTTGGGTTCGTGACCCAAGATACTCGATCGGGATAGCGGAGCCTGGACAGTAATAACGGCGATACGTGCGGTAAGCACGAGACATGACGACAGACGAGGACACTGGTGGTCAGACATAGTGTGGAGATGGTGCTCAAGCCATGTTGGCGAGTTACAATGTCAATTTCGTGATTATGTCTATCCAGGTGGGCACATTTGAAGGTGGACTAGAGTTGACCATAAAGAATCTGCGAAACTGATGGGAAGTTTAAAAAATGTCAAAACCTAGGAGAGCACATGGTCATATATTCGGTGGCGTTCGGTGCACATGGCAAAATGTGGATGACAAATGTAGAATGAGACGAGTGCTAGAGCTATGAGGCATGTAAAAGACTATCCAGAAAAAGGGATGAGACAACCATAAATTTGACTCGAGATGAGTAAAGGTAACAAAAAATTCCTTCAAGTCCATGTATGCGGTTAACAATAGAAATGATGGTGAGCTAAAAATTTCTTATATGTGAATCCAGTATGCGAGTATTTTACTCTCACACAGATTAGTAAAGAAGCTACCAGGGTGACGATATATCGATGTTGTCAGACATGGTGACTTTATGGTCAATGAGCGATGGCATTGGATATATACTCTAGGAGATTGGGAATAGAAGACAAGAATGCAAAAGAACTTAATTTTCATGGGAGCTTTGACTATCATGAAGAAAAGAAGGAACTACAGTTGGAGGTGGAGCCATGTGATGTCAAGAGAGTAGCAGCGAAGCTCATGAATAACGATTCAAGCCCAAGGTACACAGACATTCGCACATGGGAGCTTCCATGTCGTGAGGTCATATTTGCCATGGTAGGTGTTAAAATATGTGTCCAATATTATGTGTATGAGTTATACTACACTTAGACTTGTAATTAGCGGAGGGTTATATAGGTGTTTGAGTCAGACATGTGTAACTCGATCCTATTATATAAAGGTACCACCCAATAGCCAAATAGACAAGACGTAAGCTGGTAAGCTAGACAGAGATCACGAGAGGGATGACCCGAACGCCCATGGAAGGGATGGCCATACCGGCCATGGCGCGGTGATGAGAGCGCTATCTAATAGCCTCAGCGGGCTTATCGTCGACTGTACCATGTGATTTGATACATGCAGAGGAGCGCTCATAGTCATGCCTTCCTCTCATCTACACAAACAATTTTCTGGACTGGGCGACACACAAGAAAGAGATGGAGGAGGTAGAACCAGAGGCCAGAGCAGAGAAAGAGAGACCGAGAGGAGAATTGCTTCACCTAGATCCATTCTAGGTTCCTCTGCCACATGATCCTTTCCACCATTGACAAAATTGCCGTTAGAGAGATTCCAGCTTGTAAGGCTAGGGTTTGTAAATTATATTCATACTTTAATTAAAATATCACAATCTGGTTAATCATTCATCTCATTGTGCTAAAGATGATTAACTTTCATTCGATCTTTGTATTTGGTTGTTATTTATCTCTAATATGTGAGCAATTTCCCTGGGCGTGGGAGGAGTAAGGGATTGGTGAAATGTGGCTGTGACTAATTCTTATCTGGATATATTTGTGAGATTGTGTTGATGATTGATACATCTCCAACGTATCTATAATTTTTGATTGTTCCATGCTATTATATTATCAATCTTAGATGTTTTATATGCATTATTATGCTATTTTATATCATTTTCTGGGACTAACCTATTAACCCAGTGCCCAATGCCAGTTGCTGTTTTTTCCCTTGTTTTTTTCTCTTTACAGAAAATCAATACCCAACGGAGTCCAAATGGAACGAAACTTTTTGATGATTTTTCTTGGACCACAAGACACCCTGAAAGCTTTGGGAGGAGGCCATGAGGTGGTGACATGCTCAGGGGGCGTGCCCCAGGGGGCGCCCCCAAGCTTATGGACCCCCCATGGCTCTCCTAACCCTAATTTTTTGTCTATAAATTCCCAAATATTTCCTCAAGACTAGTGGGCACACCAAAAATACTTTTCTGCCACCGCAAGTTTCTGTCTTCGTGAGATCCCATCTGGGGACCTTTTTTTGGTACTCTGCCCGAGGGGATTCGATCACGGAGGGCTTCTATATCAACCTTGCCGCCCTTCTGATGATGTGTGAGTAGTTTACCACAGACCTATGGGTCCACAACTAGTATCTAGATGGCTTCTTCTATCTCTTTGATTTTCAATACAATGTTCTCCTCGATGATCTTGGAGATCTATTTGATGTAATCTTCTTTTGCAGTGTCTCTGTTGAGATCCAATGAATTGTGGGTTTATGATCAGATTATATATGAATATTATTTGAGTCTTATCTTAACTCTTTTATGCATGATTTATATAGCTTTGTATTTCTCTCCAATCTATTGATTTGGTTTGGCCAACTAGATTGATTTTTCTTGCAATGGGAGAGGTGCTTTGTAATGGGTTCAGTCCCGCCGTGCTCAATCCCAGTGACAGAAAGGGACATGACACGTATTTGTATTGTTGCCATTAAGGATAAAAATATGGGGTTTGTTCATATTGATTGGATCTATCCCTCTACATCATGCCATCTTGCTTAGGGTTAATTATCCTTTTGCCCTCAGTGGTGTCCATGTGCTCAGTTTTGCCCTCAAATGCGAATCGTGCTCAGTTTTGCCCCTAGTCACAGCTACTATGGTGAGGCCAAACGGCCAGATTTTAGTCCATTCCATCTGCCGGCGTTAGTGGTTGTGGGTCCGGAGCTTACATGTGGGACCACGTGGACGTGGGTCCGAAGCTGACATGTGGGCCCATGCAACAAAATCCCCGAATCATTCATAGGGTTCTAGCCGGCCAACTCGACGCCCACTCTGCCCATCCGCCGGCCGGCCGTCCTGCGCCGCCGCCGCCACCTGTGCCGCCGCCAGCTGCGCTGCCGCGGCTGCGTCCGTCCTGCTCCACCGCTACCTGCTCCGCCCGCCACCTTCCTGCGACACCATGGGTAGGACACCCACCACCTGCTCGACCCACGGCGCGGCCTCCTTCCGTGCGCCCGACCGGAGCGCTCAAAGGTGGGGGGGCTGGTGGAGCTGTTTGAACTACGAGGAAGAACCCCAGGGCGAAATGGCGAGCAGCGGTGACCCCGGAGTATTTGGCGAGGCAGGCATTGGGCCGGAGATCCGCCGCGTCCATGACTGGGTTCCCGAGGGGTAAGTCACGCCTCCTATCTAGATTGAGCTTAGTTGTGCATTTGAATAGTCGATTCGAGTTGGTTTGCCCGATTAGTGTGCTGATTGCATCTCTGTTTTTCGTCGGTTAGGATGGAGTTGCGGTTTGCTTTCTTGGTGCACATTATAAGGGTATGGTACATGTTCAATGCAAAGAATAAGAAGAAATTCCAAGGAGGTTTCGATTATCGGTTGCCAATGGCTAGTAATTGGAGTTTCAGACAATTTGGGGAGGTAATTTGTAGCCCATATCCTTGGGGTTTGCTTGATGAAGTGGTATACAAATACTATGACGGGGAAAAAGAAATGGGTGACAGTTAGTAATGATGAAGAGCTGGCTACCATGTTTGCTAGGCATAAGGAGAAAGATAATTTTCATGTGAGGTTGCAAATTGATGTGCTTGAGCAGGCATTTGGACCTAGGATGGTGGGTCCAACATCTGGGGGAGAACCAAGTCATCGTAATGGCATCTCTAGCCAGAACAGTTCAGTTAGTGCATGGCGACGTGGTGGCTCAACAAGCGTGGGCACCGGCAGTAGGGTCCCCCTTGAAGTGGAGCCTGATCACTACAATTCTGGGGTTGATAATGAGAAGCTATATTCTGATGTTATTCAAAATTTATGTCGAGAACCTCGGGCTGAAAACTAAGATGAGGCTCACAATGCAGTCCATGTGGATGATGACGCGGTGGGTGTCGTGGATCTAAGACTGACAGTAGAATGGGGGGTAAGTATGAGGAGGCAAGACCCTAGCTATGTAGTAGTTGTACACACGAGTTTTACGAGTTCATGCCCTTCTCGGAGGAAGTAACAGCCCTATGTCTCGGTGCCCTGAGGCGGTCGACTGGATTATGTGTATGAGTGAGTTTACAAAGGATGCGAACCCTTGTGCTTGTGGAGGGGGGTGGCTTATATAGAGTGCGCCAGGACCCCAGCCAGCCCACGTTACAGAGGGTTTAAGGTACATTAAAGGGGAGACGTTACTGGTAACGCTAGTAAATAAAGAGACATAATGACCATTAAAGCTATGAGGTGATGTCCGACCGTTGCAGTTCGGAGTGACCTTAGACCTTCTGGTGGTCGAGTGACAGTCTCCGCGGTCGAGTGACTTCAAGTCTTTCGAGTGGAAGTCCTCATGGTCGAGTGGATGATGACTCCTCTTCGAATGCTTCTGGTTTGAGGGTGACGTCCTAGGGGAGGGTGTCTAGGTCAGGCCTATGACCCTACCCTAGGTACATATCTTCATCATTAGCCCCCGAATGGTTCAGGGTTCGAGTGGGGAAGGAGTTGATAACCTCTCCGAGTCAGCTTTCGCGCTTTGGAAATGTCTTGTCTAGAGGTCGAATGAACCTTCATGATGACTTCAACTGCTTGTTCAGTAGCCTTGATCCATTCTTGGTTTTGTCGAATGAACTTTCATTGCTAAGCTTCGAGTGTTAATATGGAAAAATCTTCCGTCTGACGGGTTGTCCTGCTGTTTGCGGATTTCACAGGGTTCGAATTTCGGGAAGCGCACCGGGCGGGGGAGGCCGCAGTAATCGGGACGGATTAGGCAGGCCGCCTCGATCTCCGCACCACCTTTTTCATCACGTATCGCGTGCACGACTATTGCGGGATTTGATTGGATCGCCTGGGCCCACGAGTCAGCCACTCGGAAATGATCTCATATAAGGCGTTGGACGGGGTTTTTCGCACAGTGCGTTCTCATTCTTCCCCTTCCTCCTCTGTTTTCTCCACCGCATCTGCCTCTGCCCTCGGCGTTGTCGCCCCGTTTGAACTCGATCCGCTGCCATGGGGAAGGAGAAGACGGTGGCGTTGGAGCGTGCAAAGAAGGCGATGGCGAAGGCGAAAGGGAAGAGGACCAGCCGGAGCGGGTCTTCATCGAGGTCCGGCCTGCCGCCTGGCTGAATCCAGGGCGACTGGATTCGCTCGACAATCAGCCAAGACGATATCGACGACCTGGTTGAGGGGGGATTGATCCCCCACGAATCGGCACGGCTCCCGGGGAACGAGACCGAGCCGCAGCCGCAGGAGGGTGAGTGCGTTCTCCTTGCCACTCACGTCGACCGTGGGTTTTCTTTGCCTCCCCATCCTTCCTTTCGAGGTTTCTTGCACTTCTTTGGGGCTCAACTCCACCACTTCTCCCCAAACACCATCATGTACCTTGCCGCTTTCGTGTCCATGTGCGAGAACTTCCTGGGTTGTCGACCACACTGGGGTCTCTTCAAGCACATATTCACGTGTCGTTCTCAGACGGTCAAGAAGGCCAACCCGAGTGACGAGAGGACGCAAGTGATACAGATGTGCGGGGGTCTTGGAATTCAGATGAGGAACAAAAGCACTTTCCCAACCATGATCCTTCCCGAGTCAGTCCGTGGTTGGCAGTCGACCTGGTTCTACTGCAAGGACCAACCGACTCCGGGTCAATCGACTAGACTTCCCCCCTTTTCCATGGCCCGAGTGGAGAAGGCCTCCACCTTGAGAGTGATCCCAAAGGAGAAGGCGCATGTGAAGGTGTTGGTCGAGCCGGTGGTCCAACTCGTCCGCGACGGAGTGACCGGTATGGACTTGTTGGAGGTCTTCCTCAGTCGACGTATCCAACCACTCCAAGCTCGTGACCATCCGATGTGAGTGTACTCGGGAATCGAGGATTCCACTCGGATCCACCCGGAGGATGTCAGTGAGAACGCGGTGGAGCTGTGGCTAAGAGGCATTACTGGCAACAAGGATAACCCCCGGGGGTCCAGGAGGGTGGTTCCATTCGACCATTTGCGCCGGCCGGAACAAGTACGATTCTGCATTGTCGAGTGTTTTCTTGATTAACCATGTAACATCTTGTTGACGGCCGACTGCCTTTCTTTTGTTTGTTGTCTTTCAGGCCCTTGGTGATATGTATTCAATGCCCAACGGAGAGCAGGAGCAAGATCCCGAGGGGGAGGCGAGCGGAGGCGAGAGTGGCGAGTGGCACTCGGATGAAGAAGAGGACGAGGAGAGCGATGACCCGAGTGATGAAGAAGAAGTCGACTTGCCTCCTCGCAGAGAAAGGAGATCCAAGCACACTCACGACCCGGCAAGCATCCCCGACCTGGTGGCCGCACCAACTGGGCAGTCTTCAAAGCGCCCTCGGGCGTCTTCTCTAGTGCCGATTGAGAAGGCACCGAAGCAGCCCAAGAGTGCGCCGTCTCCAATGCCGAAACCACCGAAGGCTTTGCCCAAAATCAAAGTGACCATTCCCACTATCTCTGGGTAACAATCTGACCTGATCCTTTGGTTGACTTGTGTAACAGAACATGACCGACTGAATGTTGACATTTGCAGTGCTGCCACCTCTGGAACTTCTACCCGCCAGTACCAAGACGAGGAGATGGAAGATGCGGTTACCTCCAACCCAGGTGCAATTCTCGTGATCTTGTTCTTGATTATTTGGTCGATTAAATTCTGGTGATTCACTTGGGGTCGACTGATTTCTTTGCAGCCCCACTCAATGTTATCGAGCTTCCGGATGACGATGAAGACGTGATACCGAGGCCCAGAAGGAGCAAGAAACCAGCAGTTGGCAAGATATCTCAGCCGGAACTGGCGACAGAACCAACAGTCCAATAGCCCGAAGACGCAGGTAGAGCCTCTGTAACTTTTGATGTCCCAGTGTCGAGTGAACGCCCCGCACCGTCGACTGTACCAATGTTTTTTTCAGCCATCCAACCTCATGCCTCGGAGCTCTAAGTTGCTGCATCTGGACCGTCTGTCCCCTTCTTCACCACCTATCATGTCCCGGAAAGCCGGTCGGACACCGCTGCAGAGGCTATCCGTCAGGCTGACGTAATGATGGAGCGGATGAAGGCGGTGCACAACAATAGCCAGGCTGCTTACGACGCCAGCGCGGCTCTTCGAGCCAATGTCCAGGTAAGTTGACTTCCGACTGAACTTGTTCTATTAGGATATGCTACCTGAATATTTCCCTTCGTACAATCTCTTATTGTCTGCTTCGAATCTGTACATGCACTTGGTGTTTTGTTGTCTTTAGTATTTGCACTCTTCCACTCGGTCTGGCCGAGTGGGATCTGAACCAGTGGGGGCATGCTAAGTGCACCCACTGGGTGTAGTCCCCGAGACCGCAGTCGACTGCGGGCAGTCGGCTGCGGTCTGAGCACTTCTTTCTCTTTCCTTTCTTCCACTCGGTCTGGGCGGAACATTGTAGGATCTAGAAGTAGATGTGTCTAGAGGGGGGCGGGGTGATTAGACACTTAGTGCTAAAGTTGCAATTTTTAGGCCTTTTTTGGTTTGAGTGGAGTTTTAGGCACAATCTCAACATACACAATACATATCAAGCAAGCATGCAAAGAGTATATGAGCAGCGGAATGTAAAGCATGCAACTTGCAAGAATGTAAGGGGAAGGGTTTGGAGAATTCAAACGCAATTGGAGACACGGATGTTTTTCCCGTGGTTCGGATAGGTGGTGCTATCCTACATCCACGGTGATGGAGACTTCAACCCACGAAGGGAAACGGTTGCGCGAGTCCATGGAGGGCTCCACCCATGAAGGGTCCACGAAGAAGCAACCACCCACGAAGGATCCACGAAGAAGCAACCTTGTCTATCCCACCATGGCCATCGCCCACGAAGGACTTGCCTCACTAGCGGTAGATCTTCACGAAGTATGCGATCTCCTTGCCCTTACAAACTCCTTGGTTCAACTCCACAATCTTGTCGGAGGCTCCCAAGTAACACCTAGCCAATCTAGGAGACACCACTCTCCAAGAAGTAATAAATGGTGTGTAGGTAATGAAATCCTTGCTCTTGTGCTTCAAATGATAGTCTCCCCAACACTCAACTCTCTCTCATAGGATTTGGATCTGGTGGAAAGAAGGTTTGAGTGGAAAGCAACTTGGGGAAAGCTAGAGATCAAGATTCATATGGTAGGAATAGAATATCTTGGCCTTAACACATGAGTAGGTAGTTCTCTCTCAGAAATAGGATGCTGGAAGTGTAGGCTTAGTCTGATGGCTCTCTCCACGAATGAAGAGGAGGTGGAGGGGTATATATAGCCTCCACACAAAATCCAACCGTTACAGACAGTTTTCCAATCTCGGTGGGACCAAATCAACAAACTCGGTCGGACCGAAAAGGTAAACCTAGTGACCGTTAGAGATTTTCGGTGGGACTGACATGCAACTCGGTAGGACCGATATGGTTAGGGTTTGGGCATAACGTAATCTCGGTGAGACCGATTACACAAACTCGGTGAGACCGAGTTTGGTAATAAGCTAACCAGAGAGTTGGTCAGGCAAACTCGGTGGGACCGATTTGCTCTTTGGTGAGACCGAAAAGTTACAAAAGGGAAACAAAGAGTTTACATTGCAATCTCGGTGGGACCGATTCGCTCCTTCGGTGAGACCGAAAAGTTACGAAAGGGAAACAGAGAGTTTGCAATCCCATCTCGGTGAGACCGAGATCCCTATCGGTAGAACCGAATTGCTAGGGTTTGGCAGTGGCTTATGACAAGTGAAACTCGGTGGCGCCGGATAGAAAGAATCGGTAGGACCGAGTTTGGCTTAGGGTTTAGGTCATATGTGGATATGGGAAAGTAGTTGAGGGTTTTGGAGCATATCATTAAGCACATGAAGCAAGAGGCTCATTAAGCAACACCTCATCCCTCCTTGATAGTATTGGCTTTTCCTATGGACTCAATGTGATCTTGGATCACTAAAATGTAAAATGAAGAGTCTTGAGCTTGAAGCTTTAGCCAATCCTTTGTCCTTAGCATCTTGAAGGAGTTCCCACAACCTTTAGTCCATGCCACTCCATTGTTGAACTTATCTGAAACATGCTAGATAGAAATGTTAGTCCAACAAGAGATATGTTGTCATCAATTATCAAAACCACCTAGGGAGCACTTGTGCTTTCAATCTCCCCCTTTTTGGTAATTGATGGCAACATACATCAAAGCTTTAGATAAAGATATAAAGAACAACAAGTAAAGCTTTGGAAGGACATGTAACAAGCATAGGCTCCCCCTACATGTATGCACTCATGTAAATATGAAATATAGAGGCATGTGAGAGCATAACCATGACAGAGTAGGCAATGTGTTACATGTATCTTGGCCATATGCATCAGAGCAAAAGATTATCAAGGAAAATACCTTCATGCTCATGAGTCCTTCTTGCAAACAGTATGTACATAAGCAAGAACTCCTCATACTCATGATTTTGATGCATATACTTACCTTGTGGTCTTGAGTTGGCTTAGGATGGAATGAACCTGCAAAAACAAAGTTAGATAACACAGGTACATCCACTAGCCAGAGCAAACAAAAGAAACCACAAGAATACCAAGACTGGGATGACATGTAGAGAGTGAGTACAAGGTACCACATTGGATTCAACATGTCCCCAAGAATAAAGATATGCAATGAATTTGACTGATTTCTTTCCCTTAGGTGTCTTGCTCCCCCAGAATCTTACATGGGATATTGGGAGAAGATAGGAACAGCAAATCAGAGCTGAAAGATACAAATGAACATGTCTTTCCCCCTAAAAAGACATGTGACATCTCTCCTCTTGAACATCAAGCATCAAGCATCTGGGACATCTGGGATCCTTGAGTATTCTCTCCCCCTGGAAGTCTCTCTCTCCCCCTTAATACTTTCTCTCTTGTAGGTTTGGTCCTTGAGACTTTTTCTCTCCCTTGATGTGATCTCTCTCTCCTACAAGCTTTGATGTGATCTCTCTCTCCCCCTTTGACATCAATTTCCAAGAAGGGCTTTCTGGAATCCGTCGTATAGGTTTGGTCCTTGAGACTCAGCACAAAGCAATGGATAAAACTGTGATGCTTGTAGAGGACAAGATTCATTGAGTAGAGCTGGATCAGAAGAAATATAGAACAAGTGGCAAACTGTTTTTCCTGTTGCGAAGTCGGTGGCACCGAGTGGTATGTTTCGGTGGTACCGAAAGGATTCGGTTGGACCGAAAATTACAAGTCGGTGAAACCGAGTTTACACAGAGAAAAACATTTGTCACCTCAGCTCACTAGACATGTAGGATCTCACAAAGATTTGCAATGAATTACCTGAAGGATTTGCAAGGAATTAAATGCAGAAAATGCAGAACATAAACAAAAAGAAAAGAGAAGAGACTGAAAAATCTAGATGGAGTTTTTTTTGAAAAAGAGAAAGAAACTAAACATGCACGAGACAAATGCAATAACACAGAAAAGAACACAAGAGAACTTCATCTAGAGTTGGGCGGTGACATAGTCACCTATGTTAGAGTATATTGACTTAGGAGTCAAGTGAGAACACTTGATCATAGGTCATACTCATCGTTTAAGCTCAAAATGGGGTTACCATTTTTCTTTTAAGCATCTTGATGTATTCACATCTTGTTGAGTTGCTTTTACTCATGTCTTGGAGTAAAGCTTATCTAAGATGGAATAACATACCTTGGGTGGTGGTGTGTTTCTTGCTCATGTAGTTGAACTTGTATGGGTGCTCAAGGTTGATGTAGCTCATCAAGAGTTGGGAGCACCACTTGGAGTTTGAGTTCATCTACCTACATGGGTTAGTTCTTGCAAGGAAGAGCACTTGTGTATCCAAAAATGACAATCATGAAGCTCAACATAGAATTTGTCAAAGGATATGTTTGAATGGTTTTGTGCTTCCTTGTCTTCAACCGCCATTGTGTAGAGACTTGGTGATGTAGAGATTGCTCAAGATGTGAGTGAGTCGCAATCTCATGGAATTAGATTCAACCAAGCACCTACATGGGTTAGACAACATGCAAGGTACAAATATATCCAAGACATAAGATAGTTATCATAAGAGATATATCATGGATTAGTCATAAGCTCATGTCTTGCATGTATCCAATGGAGTTTCTACTCCAAGTTCGAAGCATCAATGATGTTCAATTCTCCTCTCAACCTGCAAAACACTTTCTCATCAAGAGGTTTAGTAAATATATCCGCTAATTGCTTATCGGTGCGAACATGCTTAAGATCAATGTCACCCTTAGCAACATGATCTCGAATGAAATGATGACGAACTTCAATATGCTTAGTTCGAGAATGTTGTACAGGATTATGACCAATTTTGATAGCACTTTCATTGTCACAAAGTAGTGGAACATGTTTCACATAGATCCCATAATCTTTAAGAGTTTGGGTCATCCAAAGTAATTGAGCACAACATGAACCAGCGGCAATGTATTCCGCTTCGGCGGTGGATAAGGATACCGAGTTTTGTTTCTTGGAAGACCAAGACACAAGAGATCTACCAAGAAATTGACAAGTACCCGAAGTGGACTTTCTATCAACCTTGTCTCCGGCATAATCCGAGTCGGAATAGCCAACAAGATCAAAAGAAGACCTCTTAGGATACCAAATGCCAAAATTTGGTGTATGGATTAAATATCTCACTATCCTTTTCACAGCCTTAAGATGACATTCTTTAGGAGCAGCTTGATATCGTGCACACATGCACACACTTAGCATAATATCGGGACGTGAAGCACATAGGTATAACAATGAACCAATCATAGAGCGATAAACCTTTTGATCAACCGGTTCACCATCTTTGGTCAAATCATTATGTCCACTAGTAGGCATGGGTGTAGACATACCTTTGCATTCTTGCATATTGAACTTCTTGAATAAGTCCTTGGTGTACTTTGTTTGAGAGACAAATGTACCTTCCTTAGTTTGCTTGATTTGCAAACCGAGAAAGAATTTGAGTTCACTCATCATAGACATCTCAAACTTCTCTGACATTAGCTTTCCAAACTTTTCACTAAAGAGAGGGTTAGTTGAACCAAATATGATATCATCAACATAAATTTGGCATACAAATAGTTCTCCATTAACCCTTTTAGTAAAAAGAGTAGAATCAATTTTACCAATTTCAAAACCACTTGTAATAAGGAACTTGGTCAAGCATTTATACCATGCTCTAGGAGCTTGTTTAAGACCATAAAGAGCTTTGTGAAGTTTGTAAACATGATTTGGTTTCTTAGGATTGATAAAGCCGGGAGGTTGTTTGACATAAACTTCCTCCTCTATTTCACCATTTAGAAAAGCACTTTTAATGTCCATTTGGTACAAGGTGATGTTATGGTGATTAGCATAGGCAAGTAAGATGCGAATGGACTCAAGTCTAGCAACAGGAGCATATGTCTCACCATAGTCCATACCTTCGACTTGTGTGTACCCTTGGGCGACGAGACGTGCTTTGTTGCGAACCACTTGTCCATCTTCATCTTGCTTGTTGCGAAACACCCATTTGGTACCAATGATGTTGTGGTTGTTGTCGGGCTTCTCAACCAATGTCCAAACTTGGTTTCTCTCAAAGTTATGTAGCTCTTCATGCATAGCGTTATCCAATCCGGATCTTCCAATGCTTCTTCAACCTTCATAGGTTCAATGTTAGAGATAAATGAATAGTTTTCACAAAAGTTAGCTAAACGAGTTTTGAGCGAGTGATTCTCCCGGTTTGTATATCATTGAGGATTTGCTCGACGGGATGATCTTTGGCAATTCTTGCTCGAACTCGTGAGAGCTTTTGCTTGGGTCTTCGTTGAACATCTTCTTCATCTTGTTCTTCTTCTTGGCCTTCTTCATTGTTGACGTCGTCGTTCTCTTGTCGTGGTGGAGAAAGAGGTTGTTGATGTTCGTCTTGATGCATTTCCTTGTCTTCTTCATCTTGGTGTGTCCCACTTGTGGATGCTTCCGTGTCGATTCTTGGTTCACCTTGTCGTGAAGTAGAAGCTTCCACTTGGACGGATGAAGTACTCTCCTTCACCTCCGTTGGACGAATTTTGCCAATGGACAAGTCTTGGATTGCTTCTGAAGGGTCTTTGTCTCCTACATCAATTGGCAATTGCTCTACTTGCGAGCCATTAGATTCATCAAACTTCACATCTACCGTCTCTTCAACCTTTCGGGTGAAATTGTTGTAGACACGGTAAGTGTGAGAGTTTGAGCCATAACCAAGTAGGAAACCTTCATGAGATTTAGGAGCAAACTTTGAACGACGATGCTTATCAAGAATGTAGCACTTTGAGCCGAATACTCGAAAGTATCCAACTTGGGGTTTGTTACCAGTGAGAAGCTCGTATGCCGTCTTGCCGAGTAGCTTGTGAAGATATAAGCGATTTGTTGCATGACAAGTTGTCTCAACCGCTTCTGCCCAAAAGTGCTTCGGCGTCTTGTATTCATCAAGCATCGTTCTTGCCATTTTGATGAGTGCCCGATTCTTCCTCTCAACAACTCCATTTTGTTGAGGTGTGTACGTAGCCGAGAACTCGTGTGAAATCCCTTCTTCGTCAAGAAAGGTGTCCACATTTGCGTTCTTGAACTCCGTTCCGTTGTCACTCCGAACCTTCTTGATCTTCACGTCAAACTGATTTTGGGCCTTCCTAGCGAAGTTTCTGAAGATCTTCTGGACCCGCGACTTGTCATTAAGAAAGAACACCCACGTAAATCTTGAAAAATCATCAACTATAACTAGACCAAAAGAATTTCCACCGAGACTCTTGTAGGCATTGGGACCAAAAAGATCCATATGAAGTAGCTCGAGTGGCCTTCTTGTGGTCATGATGTTCTTCACGGGATGCCTTCCTCCAACCTGTTTACCTGCTTGACAAGCACTGCAAAGTCTATCCTTATCAAATATGACATCGTTAACTCCAAGGATATGATTTCCTTTAATAAGCTTGTCAAGGTTTCTCATGCCAACGTGACCTAGTTGTCTATGCCACAACCAACCTTTTGAGGATTTAGCAACAAAGCAAGTTTTAGGTTGTGCCTTTTTAGAGAAATCGACAATGTAAAGATCACCTCTACGCATACTGGTAAAGACCATTTTATGATTGTCTCGACGAAATACTTGGCAATCTACCTCAGTAAATAGGACATTCAAACCGAAATTAGCAAGTCTAGATACTTAAAGTAAGTTGTAACCGAGAGATTCAACGAGCATGACATTTTGAATGGAACTATCATGTGAGATGGCCACCTTACCAAGGCCAACCACTTTACCCTTTGAATTATCACCAAAGGTGACGTATTTTCAAGGGCCGTCATTTTCAGCAAGCTCACGAAACATCTCTTCATCTCCGGTCATATGATCAGTACATCCACTATCAAGAACCCATTCCTTTCCTCCTGATTCATATCCCCGAAGATTTGCCATAAGACCAGAATGTCTCATTGCATCATCAAGATCGAAGTCACTATCATCATCATCATCATCATCATAGTATCCATGTTCATCATGATCTTGTGACTCATCATTTCCTAGAGAGGGTAATTCATTAGATAAATGATCATCAAAGTGGTCACTTTTATGAATTCTTATAGCTTCGAATATGATATCACTAATGATTCCAACATCTCCTTTAGCATGCTTAAGATTGGTAAGTTCAAATAGACAATTACCAAAACTAGGATCACTAGAGTTCATCTTACTCAAGGCAATAGATTTATGGAGAATTTCATCCAAAGTTTTCAAGGAATGATCGGGAAATCGTTCCTCAAGAAATTTCCATATAGTATAGGCATAATTAAGAGTAGGCAAACTAACAATCAAATTTTTGGGCAATCCTCTAATGATGAGATCAATAGTTCTAAGATTGCGAATCATGTCAATATCTTCATCTAGGGTAGGATGCAAAGGATCAATATGAGGTGCACAAGGGCTAGAAATATACTTGTTCAAATGATATTGATTGAAAATTACAAGCATCTCATTTTTCCACTCATGAAAATACTCTCCATCAAGAATAGGCACTCTATGTCTAAGACTCCCTAAGGTAGACACATCCATCTTCCTCCAATGGTGATTAAACCAAGGCAATGGAGACCAAAGCTCTGATACCACTTGTAGGATCTAGAATTAGATGTGTCTAGAGGGGGGTGATTAGACACTTAGTGCTAAAGTTGCAATTTTTAGGCCTTTTTTGGTTTGAGTGGAGTTTTAGGCACAATTTCAACATACACAATACATATCAAGCAAGCATGCAAAGAGTATATGAGCAGCGGAATGTAAAGCATGCAACTTGCAAGAATGTAAGGGGAAGGGTTTGGAGAATTCAAACGCAATTGGAGACACGGATGTTTTTCCCGTGGTTCGGATAGGTGGTGCTATCCTACATCCACGTTGATGGAGACTTCAATCCACGAAGGGTAATGGTTGCGCGAGTCCACGGAGGGCTCCACCCACGAAGGGTAATGGTTGCCCGAGTCCACGGAGGGCTCCACCCACGAAGGGTCCACGAAGAAGCAACCACCCACGAAGGGTCCATGAAGAAGCAACCTTGTCTATCCCATCATGGCCATTGCCCACGAAGGACTTGCCTCACTAGCGGTAGATCTTCACGAAGTAGGCGATCTCATTGCCCTTACAAACTCCTTGGTTCAACTCCACAATCTTGTCGGAGGCTCCCAAGTAACACCTAGCCAATCTAGGAGACACCACTCTCCAAGAAGTAACAAATGGTGTGTAGGTAATGAACTCCTTGCTCTTGTGCTTCAAATGATAGTCTCCCCAACACTCAACTCTCTCTCATAGGATTTGGATCTGGTGGAAAGAAGGTTTGAGTGGAAAGCAACTTGGGGAAAGCTAGAGATCAAGATTCATATGGTAGGAATGGAATATCTTGGCCTCAACACATGAGTAGGTAGTTCTCTCTCAGAAATAGGATGCTGGAAGTGTAGGCTAGTCTGATGGCTCTCTCCACGAATGAAGAGGAGGTGGAGGGGTATATATAGCCTCCACACAAAATCCAACCGTTACACACAGTTTTCCAATCTCGGTGGGACCGAATCAACAAACTCGGTCGGACCGAAAAGGTAAACCTAGTGACCGTTAGAGATTTTCGGTGGGACTGACATGCAACTCGGTAGGACCAATATGGTTAGGGTTTGGGCATAACGTAATCTCGGTGAGACCGATTACACAAACTTGGTGAGACCGAGTTTGGTAATAAGCTAACCAGAGAGTTGGTCAGGCAAACTCGGTGGGACCGATTTGCTCTTTCGGTGAGACCGAAAAGTTACAAAAGGGAAACAAAGAGTTTACATTGCAATCTCGGTGGGACCGATTCGCTCCTTCGGTGAGACCGAAAAGTTACGAAAGGGAAACAGAGAGTTTGCAATCCCATCTCGATGAGACCGAGATCCCTATCGGTAGAACCGAATTGCTAGGGTTTGGCAGTAGCTTATGACAAGTGAAACTCGATGGCGCCGGATAGAAAGAATCGGTAGGACCGAGTTTGGCTTAGGGTTTAGGTCATATGTGGATATGGGAAAGTAGTTGAGGGTTTTGGAGCATATCATTAAGCACATGAAGCAAGAGGCTCATTAAGCAACACCTCATCCCTCCTTGATAGTATTAGCTTTTCCTATGGACTCAATGTGATCTTGGATCACTAAAATGTAAAATGAAGAGTCTTGAGCTTGAAGCTTTAGCCAATCCTTTGTCCTTAGCATCTTGAAGGAGTTCCCACAACCTTTAGTCCATGCCACTCCATTGTTGAACTTATCTGAAACATGCTAGATAGAAATGTTAGTCCAACAAGAGATATGTTGTTATCAATTATCAAAACCACCTAGGGAGAACTTGTGCTTTCAAACATGCCGAGTGGGATCTGAACCAGTGGGGGCACGCCAAGTGCACCCATTGGGTGTAGTCCCCGAGACCGTGGTTGACTGCTGGCAGTCGGTCGGGGTCTGAGTACTTCTTCTTCTTCTTCTTCTTTTTTACTCGACCTAGGCAGACCGGCCGAGTGGAATCTGAACCAGTGGGGGCACGCCAAGTGCACCCACTGGGTGCAGTCCCTGAGACCGCAGTCGACTGCTGGCAGACGGTTGGGGTCTGAGTAAACTTTGAAGTTTTATTCACTCGGAAGTAAATAATCTTTGATCTTGTCGATTGATATGTCTTTTACTCTTTGCAGAAATCTTGTACTCTCATTTCCAAGTTCGCTGAATTTGAGGAGAAGCAGAGGCAACTCAACCTTGACCTGGAGTTGGCCCAACAAAACTTGAAGAAGGCTCAAGATGAAGTTGCCGGTATGGAAGGTAACTGCCTGTCGACTGCTCATGTCGATCATCCTTTAAATTATCCATTCGATCTTTCGTTTGATCTAAATTCTTATTTTGCAGAGAAAATGAGGTTGGCTCTGGAGAAGAAAGACTTGGACCTTGCAGTTGCGTAGAAGGAGGCTCAAGAGAAGATTACCCTTGCTGACAAGAAGCTGGCTTTAGTCGAAGTGCTGGAAGAGGAAGTAAGCAAGCTGTAGTCTTCTCTCACCGAATCCAACCGAGAGGCAACTCGTCTGAAGAAGGATAAGGTGGCTCTAAACGAGAAGCTGGAAGACATGGCTCGTAAGAGAAATGAATTAGAAGCTTATCTGGGAACCCTCGCCAAGAAGCTCTTTCTTATGCTCGAAGGTACCCCTTTTGATCCGACTGCTTTACTGTTTGCAAGTTAGTCCTGTCCAGTTGACTCATTAACTCCTTGACTGTAGAATTCTGCCAAAACTTTGAAGAGGAGACTGGACGGATCGAGACGGGTTTGGACCCTATCCTTTCTCCAGTCGGCGACGAGGCTGCCATGAATGTGCTTCAACTGGAATCCTGTGTCGCCAGTGTTACAAGTTATCTTGGCCGTCTGAAAGTGGCAGTTTCGCGCATCGACTCATCGCTCTGGCCAAGGGCAATGCTTCAAAATGATCTTGAGTCTCTGATGGCTCGACTCAACAAGGTCCCCGGTCGGGTGCAAGAATGGAAGAAGTCCTCTGCCCGATGCGGTGCTGATGTGGCTCTGTCGCTGGTAAGAGTCCACTGCAAGGAATCCCGCGAAGATAAGCTAGCGGCGATCAAGGTCACCAACACCAAAAGGCATGACTTCTAGTCCTTCATGGAGACTTTCATCGCTGCTGCCACTCGGATCGCTGATGGAATTGACTTGGACGAATTCGTCGAGCTTGCAAGCCCTCCTCCTGCCGAATTAACAAACTTGAGATTTAAACTTGCCTTAAATTTGCCTCGGAATGCCGAGTGGTTTCTGTAACGGTTAAAACTCCTTCGGGCCTGGTGCCCGAGTACTTTTATCTTCGTTTTGAAACTCTTGAGATTTTATCCGATCTTGGTTTATCTTCTGCACATGCTTGTGTTCGTCTTCGAGTAGAACTTGTTCTTCACTCGGAATATCCTTCGAGATGCAACTCTGAAGGAGATATCCCGGTCGACCTGCACCTCGCCGTCCTTGTAGATAAGGATGGAGCGCACATTGTACTTGTGGCGCAGCTCCGAGGAGAGGGTTGCGGTCAACCTGCACCTCGTCGTCCTTGCAGATAGGGATGGAGCGGACATTGTACTTGTAGCGCGGCTCCGTGAGAGGATTGCAGTCGACCTGCACCTCGTCATCCTTGCGGATAGGGATGGAGCAGACATTGTACTTGTAGCACAGCTCCATGAGGGGATTGCAATCGACCTGCACCTCATCATCCTTGCGGATAGGGATGGAGTGGACATTGTACTTGTAGCGCGGCTCAGTGAGAGGATTGCAGTCGACCTGCACCTCATCATCCTTGCGGATAGGGATGGAGCGGACATTGTACTTGTAGCGCGGCTCCGTGAGAGGATTGTAGTCGACCTGCACCTCGTCATCCTTGCGGATAGGGATGGAGCGGACGTTGTACTTGTAGTGCAGCTTCATGAGAGGATTGCAGTCGACCCGCACCTGTCCATCCTTGTGGATAAGGGTGGTTTTTCGATTTAGGCAGGTACTAGGCTGCAGCTAAGTCCCCGAGTGTGAGGTTTGCTCATCACTCAGTAGGATTTTTGAAACTTAGGCGAGCACGGGGCTGCAACTAAGCCCCCGAGTGTGAGGTTTGCTCATCACCCGGTGGGATTTTTGAAACTTAGGCGAGCACGAGGCTGCAGCTAAGCCCCTGAGTATGAGGATTGCTCATCACTCGGTAGGATTTTTGAAACTTAGGCGAGTACTAGACTGCAGCTAAGCCCCCGAGTATGAGGTTTGCTCATCACTCGGTAGGATTTTTGAAACTTAGGCGAGTACTAGACTGCAGCTAAGCCCCCGAGTATGAGGTTTGCTCATCACTCGGTAGGATTTTTGAAACTTAGGCGAGCACGGGGCTGCAGCTAAGCCTCTGAGTATGAGGTTTGCTCATCACTCGGTAGGATTTTTGAAACTTAGGCGAGTACTGGACTGCAGCTAAGCCTCCGAGTGAGAGGCTTGCTCATCACTCGGTAGGATTTTTGAAACTTAAGAGAGTACTGGACTGCAGCTAAGTCTCCGAGTGAGAGGCTTGCTCATCACTCGGTAGGATTTTTTCAACTTAGGCGAGTACTGGACTGCAGCTAAGCCCCCGAGTGAGAGGCTTGCTCATCACTCGGTAGGATTTTTGAAACTTAGGCGAGTACTAGACTGCAGCTAAGCCTCCGAGTATGAGGCTTGCTCATCACTCGGTAGGATTTTTCAACTTAGGCGAGTACTGGACTCAGCTAAGCCCCCGAGTGAGAGGCTTGCTCATCACTCGGTAGGATTTTTTCAACTTAGGCGGGTACTGGACTATAGCTAAGCCTCAGAGTGAGAGGCTTGCTCATCACTCGATAGGATTTTTTCAACTTAGGCGAGTACTGGACTGCAGCTAAGCCTCCGAGTGAGAGGCTTGCTCATCACTCGGTAGGATTTTTTCAACTTAGGCGAAGCGGGTTCACAGCTAAGCCCCCGAGTGAGAGGTTTGCTCATCACTCGGTAGGATTTTTTCAACTTAGGCGAAACGAATTCGCAGCTGAGCCACCCACTGGGGGATTTCAGAAACAGTCGTAAACAATCGACAATCTTCTTCGGAGACTGTAAAACTCTTGTCTTTGATAAACAAAATACAAAGGTGTTTTTTATTACATCTCAGCAGACTGAGTGTTTAAGTATAAAAGGGGCGGAGCAGCTCCGCATTCCAGGAGCGCGGCTCATCTTTCTTGTGCTCGACGTCGTAAAGGTGGTATGCTCCATTGTGGAGCGCTCTGGTGACCACGAAGGGGCCTTCCCAAGAGGGAGCAAGCTTGTGTGGTTTCTGCTGATCCACTCGGAGAACTAAGTCTCCCTCTTGAAATGCTCGACCCCTCACGTTTCTGGCATGGAATCGACGCAGGTCTTGCTGATAGATGGTTGATCGGATCAAGGCCATCTCTCTTTCTTCTTCAAGGAGGTCAACTGCATCCTGTCATGCTTGTTCTGCTTCTTCCTCTGTGAAAAGCTTGACTCGGGGGTGCATTGTGGAGCAAGTCACTCGGAAGTACAACTTCGACTCCATAAACCAAGAAAAATGGGGTTCTGCCAGTCGACCGATTGGGAGTTGTCCTCAATCCCCATAATACTGATGGAAGTTCATCGACCCAGGCTCCTGCTGTGTGTTTGAGGTCACGCATCAGTCGGGGTTTCAGTCCTTTGAGAATCAAACCATTTGCTCTTTCAGCCTGTCCATTCGACTGGGGGTGGGCGACCGAGGCATAGTCGACTCGAGTGTACCTTGTGAAGCACAAAAAGTCCTGAACTCATCAGAATCAAAGTTTGATCCGTTGTCAGTGATGATGCTATGTGGAACACCATATCTGAATGTTATCTCCCTGATGAAGCTGACAGCAGTACTGGCATCAAGGTTCTTGATAGGCTTGGCTTCAATCCACTTGGTGAACTTGTCGACTGCTACACGCACATGAGTGAATCCACTCCTGCCAGTCTTCAAAGGTCCAACCATATCCAAACCCCAAACAGCAAAAGGCCAGACGAGTGGAATGGTCTTTAGGGCTGACGCAGGTTTGTGAGACATGTTGGAGTAAAATTGACAACCTTCACATTTGTCGATTATTTCTTGTGCCATCTCATTTGCCCGAGGCCAGTAAAATCCCGCTCGGTATGCTTTGGCCACAATAGTCCGAGAGGACGCATGGTGACCACAGGTCCCCGAGTGGATATCATTGAGGATCACTCGACCTTCTTCAGGTGTTATGCATTTCTGGCAAACTCCAGTCACACTTTCTCTGAACAACTGTCCTCTTATCATAGTGAAGGCCTTAGATCGACGGACGATCTGTCGAGCCTCTTCTTCATCTTCTGGGAGTTCCCTTCTAAGAATGTATGCGATATATGGTACTATCCAATTGGGGGTGATGACCAAAACTTCCATGATCAAGTCGACCACAGCTGGAATCTCGATTTCAGTCGGATCAGTGGCACTCTTCGGCTGTGGGGGCTCTTCAGCAAAGGGATCTTCTTGAACTGAAGGTGCATGAATATGCTCCAGGAACACATTACTAGGAATGGCTTCTCTCTTGGAGCCTATCTTTTCCAGATCATCGCCTGCTTGATTTTTCAGTTGAGGGATGTGATGGAGCTCTAACCCCTCAAACCTCTTTTCTAACTTTCTTACTGCATTGAAATAACCAGTCATGGCTGGGCTTCTGACGTCCCACTCCTTCATCACTTGGTTGACCACTAAATCCGAGTCGCCATAGACCATGAGGCGATGGACACCGAGTGAAATGGCCATACACAACCCATACAGAAGTGCCTCGTATTCAGCCTCATTGTTGGAGGAGTCAAAGTGAATCTGGAGAATGTAACTGAGTTTGTCACCACGGGGGGAGACCAACACCACTCCAGCACCAGAACCATTTAGCATCTTGGACCCATCGAAGAACATGGTCCAATGCTCCGAGTGAATTTGGGCCGGAAGTTGCTGTTCGATCCACTCGGCAAGGAAATCAGCTATTGCTTGGGACTTAATAGCCTTCTTTGCTTCAAACTTGATATCCAGGGGAAGGAGTTCAATCGCCCACTTTGCCACTCGACCAGTTGCATCTCTGTTGTTCAAAATCTCCAATAATGGAGCGTCGCTCATGACTGTAACGGAATGATCAGAAAAATAGTATGCAACCTTCTTTGTGGTCATGTAAATTCCATAAACAAGCTTCTGATAATGGGGATATCTTTGCTTTGACGGAGTCAGAACTTCAGAAACGTAATATACTGGGCGCTGAACTTTATAAGTTTTTCCTTCTTCTTCCCGCTCGACCGTGAGTACCGTACCGACAACTTGTCCAGTGGCTGCAATGTAAAGCAGTAAAGGCTCTTTGCTGATTGGTGCAGCAAGCACCGACTGGGTGGAAAGCAGGGCTTTGAGCTCTACAAATGCTGCATCAGCTTCGGGAGTCCACTTGAACTTATCAGACTTCTTCATCAGTCGGTAAAGAGGCAATGCCTTTTCACTGAGACGAGAAATGAATCGACTCAAGGCGGCCAAACAACTAGTAAGCTTTTGGACACCGTGCACACGCACAGGGCGTTTCATCCGAAGAATGGCACCAACTTTCTCTGGGTTAGCGTCGATCCCTCGTTTGGAAACGAGGAAACCGAGTAACTTTCCACCAGGAACTCCGAATGTGCACTTTGATGGATTAAGCTTGATATCATACCTTCTGAGGTTGGCAAAGGTTTCGACAAGGTCAGCCAGCATGTCGGAACCTTTACGTGACTTGACTACAATGTCATCCATGTATGCTTCCACATTCTGAATGATTTGAGTGAGCAGACACTTCTGGATCATCCTCATGAATGTGGCTCCGACGTTCTTCAGGCCGAATGGCATAGTGACATAACAGAAACATTCGAATGGAGTGATGAAAGCCGTTTTTATCTCATCGGGTCCATACAGCCAGATCTGATGGTACACGGAATAGGCGTCCAAGAAGGACAAATGCTCACACCCCGCAGTTGAGTCGTCAATTTGGTTGATGCGGGGAAGAGGAAAATGATCTTTCGGACAAGCCCGATTGATATGCTTGAAGTCAATGCACATGCGAAGTGAATCATCCTTCTTGGGGACCATGACAACATTGGCGAGCCACTCGGAGTGGTAAATCTCTCGGATGAACTCAGCTGCCAGGAGCCGAGCCACTTCCTCGCCAATTGCTTTTCTCTTCTGGACGATGGACCATCGGAGATGTTCCTTGACTGGTTTTACTTTCAGGTCAACTCGCAAACGATGCTCAGCCAGTCCCCTGGGTACACCCGGCATGTCAGAAGGTTTCCATGCAAAGATGTCCCAGTTCTCACGGAGGAACTGGATGAGCGCTTCTTCCTATTTGTTGTCGAGTGTTGACGAGATATGGGTCGGGGCAACATTGGGATCGGTCGGGTGGATATGAATCGGCTTCATTTCCCCTGACGACTAAAATGCGGACTCTGTGGCAGGCTTCTTGGCTCGCAGCAAATCACTCGGATCTGCATTTTTCTGGTACTCTTGTAGTTCCACTATTGCCATCTGTGCATCGGCAATTTTTGAGCCCTTCTAGAAGCACTCTTCTGCCTTCTACCGATTGCCAGTGACAGTGATTACTCCTTTGGGGCTAGGCATCTTCAATATTAGATACACGTAACATGGCCGAGCCATAAAATGTGCATAAGCGGGTCTCCCCAGAATGGCATGGTAAGCACTCTTGAAATCCACTACCTCAAACATCAACTTTTCCTTGCGGTAATTCTTGGAATCACTGAAAACCACATCAAGTGCGATCTGGCTGAGTGACTGAGCCTTCTTGCCGGGTATAACACCGTGGAAACTCATGTTGCTTTCACTAAGCTTGGACATCGGAATGCCCATTCCCTTTAAGGTTTCAGCATAAAGGATATTCAGGCCACTGCCACCATCCATCAACACTTTAGTCAGTCGAGTGCCTTCGACTACTAGGTCGACCACCAGTGCTTGCCTCCCAGGGGTGGCTATATGCGCTGGGTGGTCCGACTGGTCGAATGTGATGGCAGTCTGGGACCACTTCAGATAACTGGGTGTTGCAGGAGCAACCATGTTTACTTCCCTGTTAATAACCTTCAACCGACTTTTGCTTTCAACATCAGCAAAAATCATCAGTGTGGAATTGACATTGGGAAAACCATCATCATCTTCTTCCCTATCCTCACCTCCGTCCGACTCCTTTTCCTTTTCCTTGGGTTGTTTCTCTCGGAACTGCTGGATCAGGAAACGACACTGTTGAGTGGTGTGTTTAGGGTAAATGATGTTCCCCTCTTCATCTTTTTTGGTATGAGTATGGCATGGTAAATCCAACACATCATTCCCATCTTTATCCTTAACTTTTTTGGGAGTCCAGGGCCCTTTGGGCTTTCCTTTGAACTTTCCTTGGGCAACAGCTAAACCTTCACCAGGAGTAGCTGGTTCGACCTTTCGCTTCTATTTCTGACTAGAATTCCCTCCTCCAGTTTCTTGGGCGACTGTTTTGTGTTTGCCACTCTAGAGTCGGTCTTCCTCTTCACCATTGGCATATTTGGTGGCAATCTCCATCATCTGAGTCAGAGTCATATCTCCTGTCCGACCGAATTTCAGATTCAACTCCCGATACTTAATGCCTTCCTTGAAGGCACAAATTGCTTGGTGATCTGACACATTCTCCACTATATGGTGCAACGTGATCCATCTCTGGATATAATCCCTCAAAGTTTCATTCGGTTTCTGGACACAACACTGCAATTCTGTCAACCCTTCCGGCCTTTTGCAAGTGCCTTCAAAGGTCCTAACAAACACTCGAGCAAGTTCCTCCCAACTATATATGCTGCCAAGAGCCAACTGATTCAACCACGCTCTGGCAGAGCCCTCCAACATCAAGGGGAGGTGTTTCATGGCCGCATCATCATTGCCACCACCAATCTGCACAGCCACTAGGTAATCCTCAAGCCAAGTGTCTGGCTTGGACTCGCTGGTGAACTTGCTGACTTCAGTCGCCAACCTGAAGTTGGGAGGAATAACTGCTGCTCTGATGGCTCTACTGAAACACTCGGGTCCTGAAACGTGCACCTTGCTTCCAGTCGAATGATCTCTATCATGGCCTTCTCTGTGAGCTCTGTTCCTATCAACCAGACCTTGAACGAGGATAGACCTTGCATCAAAGCCTGGCTCTCTGGGGTCGAATGGAATTCTTCGCTCGCCGCTGTGGGGGCGCCTGTCATCTTGCCGCCGAGGCATGTATGTCCAACTCCTGGAGGAGGTGTGGGCACTCGACGATGGTCGTCGTGGTCGAGTCGATGGTCATACTGCTCACGGTTCCCTGTACTGATCTTGCTGGTACCCACGTCCCTCATGCCGCGGAGGCGATCTCGGGCTATGGGCAGATTGGACAGTATCCGCCACCACAGACATGCTATGAATCCTATTCCGCGACTGAGATACTGCTGTATTTTGCTCCCCCGCTGCCCGGAGTGAAGCCCGGATCTGCATCAAACCTCGGCCAGCTTCTGACTGCGAAGGTTGAATTGACTCTGCTATTCGAGCTGCAGCTATGAGATTCTGGATCAGAGTTCGGTATACCTGAGTCAGAGGCAGAAAAAGTTGTCGTCGACTGGACTCGGGGATCCGCTGCCGAGCACGCTCGTCGAGTGCGTGTTGGAGGTTCTCCAATCGAGTGCGCTCAGCCAAGTTGGCCAGGCGCGCCTCCTCCAAGGCCTGGGCCTCGGGGGTTTCTCCAACGATAGGAGTGTGAAGTGCATCCATATTGCGGCGGCGAAGATCTTCCCTCCGCTGCGTAGAGAGGGGTTCGGGGCGGTACTCCTCGTGAGCACGCGACGGATCGCCGCCGCCATCGCCACCGCCTTCACGGGTGAAGCCAGGAGGACTGCGTGTTCCATTGACCATCAAGACTTCCGCCGCGGGGTCGCTGCCATCGCATTTGGACGCAGTCTCGATGGAGCCCGTCGACAGATCGAACAGGCCGTAGAGAGTTTCATCGGGCTCGATTGCTGCGATTTGTGGGGTGGCCGATTGGCGGGCCACCGCGTGCCTCACCCACTGCTGAAGCCGCGACCGACCGGATTGCTGGAGCCGGCGAACAACGGAAAGGGAGGTTGCCGTAGGAGCCGACTGATACGGAGTCGACGATTGCCGCGAACGCATGCACGGAAGTGCGTCGCCCCGCGGACGGGGAGCGCTTCAACGTCGAGTGGAGCCTCGTGGAGCCAAGCGGAGTCGTCGGCGATGAAGACGAGTGCGCCGAGATGGATCTCGCGGCTATCAGCCAACCCTCCGCCGGAAACCATGATGATGGGTTCGGAAGAATCGCAACTTCTCCAATAAACTGCTAAGACACCTGCCCCACGGTGGGCGCCAGCTGTCGTGGATCTAAGACTGACAGTAGAATGGGGGTAAGTATGAGGAGGCAAGATCCTAGCTATGGAGTAGTTGTACACACGAGTTTTACGAGTTTAGGCCCTTCTCGGAGGAAGTAACAGCCCTACGTCTCGGTGCCCTGAGGCGGTCGACTGGATTATGTGTATGTGTGAGTTTACAAAGGATGCGAACCCTTGTGCCTGTGGAGGGGGGTGGCTTATATAGAGTGCGCCAGGACCCCAGCCAGCCCATGTCACAGAGGGTTTAGGGTACATTAAAGGGGATACGTTACTGGTAACGCTAGTAAATAAAGAGACATAATGACCATTAAAGTTATGAGGTGATGTCCGACCGTTGCAGTTTGGAGTGACCGTAGACCTTCTGGTGGTCGAGTGATAGTCTCCGCGGTCGAGTGACTTCAAGTCTTCTGAGTGGAAGTCCTCATGGTCGAGTGGATGATGACTCCTTTTCGAATGCTTCTGGTTTGAGGGTGACGTCCTAGGGGAGGGTGTCTAGGTCAGGCCTATGACCCTACCCTAGGTACATATCTTCATCAGTGGGTGAGGACGAAGACCTTGCAGCTGTTGAATGGGACCCTTTGAACCCTCATATGGATGAAGGTACCGTTTTTGCATCCATGACTGAGTGTAGAAATGCACTTGTGACATACTGCATCAAGGTAGAACATACTTTCAAAGTTGACAAGAGCAATCAAGTACGTTACAGAGTGCATTGTCCGACTGAGGGTTGTCCATGGAGGATGCTCGCATCTAAAATGCGAAATAGCACGAATGTTCAGGTCAAGGTGAACCCTTTTAAGCACACATGCCAGGAATCAACCCTTAGGAAGGATACAATCAGTAGAGCCAAGTCAAGATGGGTGCCAGAAGAAGTAAAGAAGTGGGTGAAAGAAAACCAGCAAGTGGGTCCAAAGGAATTGCAGAAGAACATCAAAGACAAGTTCAAGATAGTTTTACCATACATGAGGTTGTTCAATGGTAAACAACATGCTATGTATTCTATTTATGGAAACTGGTAGGAAAGTTTTCAATTGTTGTATTCATTCAAAGGTGAAGTGGAGAGGACCAGCCCAGGTAGTATTGTAGATATTGACCACCACACTGTGGAGTACACATTCAGGGGAGTGACAAAGACCAAGGAATGCTTTAGGAGGGTTTTTCTCTGCTTTGAGGCTTATCGCCGGGGTTTTTTGGCGGGTTGTAGGCCTTATTTGGCTATTGATGCCACTTTTCTCACAGGGAGGTTTAAAGGACAATTAGTAGCAGCTTGTGCAGTTGATGCACACAGTTTTATATTTCCAGTTGCGTACGGTGTGCTAGAGACAGAGTCGGAGGAGAGCTGGACTTGGTTTTTGCATAATCGGCGCCGGGCTATTGCACATCCCAATGGGTTGGTCATTCATACAGATGCCTGCAAAGGTTTAGAAGTGGCTGTTGACAATGTGTTCCCTGGAGTAGAGCATAGGGAATGCATGTGTCACCTTGCTGCAAATTCCATGAAGAAATTCAAAGGAAAGGTGTATATCGACAATTTATGGCCAACATCTTTGACTTGCAGTGTGAAGAAGCACAACTATCACTAGCGGCAGTTATACATGAATTCCAAAGTGAAAGAATACTTAGAAACACACCACTCCAATTTATGGGCCAGAAGCCAATTCTGTGAACTGAGCAAAGTTGACTATGTACACAATAATCTAGCAGAGTCTTTCAACTCAACGATCCGGAAACTAAAGGGTCATTATGTGGTGGATTTGCTTGACAGGATAAGGATAGAATACATGCAAAAATTTCATTATCGTCCAGGAATAGCAGAGGCAAAATTCATGGGCCACATTATCATCCCTGCCGTGATGAATGAACTGAAGCAGAAAACAACAGGCTTGGAAATGAACATGACTCTTTGCTCGGGTACCATAGCAGAGATATCATATTTGGATAAAGATAAGAGGGAATGGAGATATCCAGTGGATTTAGAAGCTAGAACTTGCAGTTGTAGGCAATTGGCAAATAACTGGATTGCCATGCATTCATGCCTTGTTTTTCATAACTTCTCTCCCAGGTCGAGCAGGGAACATACAACAGTATGTGCATGATTACTACTATGTTGCAAGGTTCAAAGCCACATATGCGTATGCCTTGCCTGCTATGGAGGGAAAACAACAATGTGACATGGTGGACCCTGGATTCAAGCTTTGTGCTCCAATTCTGAAGAGAGCAGCAGGTAGACCAAGGAAGAGTCGAATCAGACCTCGCAGCGAAGGAGCTGGACTTGGAGCGAGGAAGCGCAAGTGCACAAGGTGTGGTCGGTATGGTCATTTCGGTAAGTATTGTGATAACACAGTAGATCCAGCGTTCGGAGAGAGTTTCGATGAAGGCTTCCATGAAAATGTTGGTTATCAGCTGGTTGCCTCAACAGATGATGAAAATGATGGTCAATAGCCGGTTGCATCAGATGAGGATTTTGACGAGGTTCCAAATGATTATGGTCAACACCCGCATGATTTTGACGATGATCCAAAATATCCTCCAAATGATGATTCAAGTGAGGCTCCAAATGGTGATCCAAGTGAGGCTCCAAATGGTGATCATCCTTCTGTTGTTGTGAGTTCTGCTAGGTATGTAAATCTTGCAAATACTACTGTACATTTTATCACTTGACATGATCTCATTACCCTTTATGTTTTGCACAACTCTGTGGTAGGTTTGAAGAAGACGCGCAAGGTACCGACAACCAAGAGGATAAGAGAAGAAGCAATGAGCACAAGGTGCACGAGGAGCAAAGTGATGGCAAGAAGCTCAAGGAACAGACAAAAGCCCCAACGCTATTTATGAATAATTATGAAACATTATGAATAATGTTGTATTTCTGTTGAATGATGTTGTACCTATGTTAGAACTATGTTTGAATGATGTTAGACCTATGTTAGAACTTCAAATTTGACATGCTATATGGATGTTGGAATTCTTTCGAAACTTTGGTAAACTCACATTCATGAAAAATGTGCTAAAAAAGAGCTCCAAAGGTAGGGTAAACGGCCTCATTTCTAAGCAAGATTTTTTTGACCTTGTCTAAATGATCCAAATAACTTTCCTACACATATATTCTATATACACAGACTATGTGCGCTGGTTTTTCCTTTTTTTGAATTTTATTTTGCTCATTTGAATTCTGGTCAAACCTAACTTTGACCAAGATTTAAACAAGTCTAAAACATCAGAATGAAAAACTAAGCCTGGATCCTTCTTAGTCACTCCAAAATGATGCTGTGGTGAGGTTTTTGAAATTTTCATGAAAAATGTGCTAAAAAAGAGGGGCCCAAAGGTAGGGTGAACGATCTCTTTCTAAGCAAGGTTTTTTTTGACCTTGTCTAAATCAGCCAAATAACTTTCCTACACATATATTCTATATATACAGACTATGCGCGCTGGTTTTTCCATGTTTTGTTTTTTTTAATTTGTTTTGCTCATTTGGATTCTGGACAAACTTAACTTTGACCAAGATTTAAACAAGTCTAAAACATCAAAATGAAAGACTAAGCCTAGATCCTTCTTAGTCACTCCAAAATGAAGCTGTGGTGAGTTTTTTGAAATTTTCATGTTCATTTCCCCAAAACACTTCTCTTCACTTCATACAAGAGAGTTTGAAATACTTGAGATATCACATAAGACACATGAAGTTTTCGTTTAAATGTATGTAAACCTTGTTTATCAAGTTAAATCGTTAGTATATGACATAAGAAAACTATGTGCGTAGGTTTTTCATTTTTCTATTTTTATTTAATTTATTATGTTCATTTGAAATCTGGTCAAACCTATCTTTGACTGCTCCAAACCCCTCCCAAACCCCGCTAACCCTAGCGCTGAACAAGGACCGCCCATCTAACCCTAGCGATGATCAAGGACCGTCTATCTAACCCTTCTAGAAGGAATGTGCGGGGAGGAGGGGGGCGATCCGCGAGATGCAATCTGATTGGCTGGGGCATTTTTTTTCTCAACAAGTACCGGGCGCGCTGGATGGACCGTTGGGCTGTCTCGCTGTCTGGGCCTGAGAGCTCAGTTAATTGCCCGTCTCAGCCTTTCCAGGCCTGCATGCATGGGAAGGGCGGCGACGTGGGATTGCATGCGCAGGAGGCGGACATGCATGCATGCGAGCGAGGCGAGCGAGGCGAGCGACGTGGCCATGCACGTATTGATTCAGAATTATGCCATTGTTTCAGACTACGACAGTGGTTCAGATTATAGCAGCGAGTCAGATGCACGCGCCCTGTCAAAGAGCTTCCCTATGAAGTGATTCAGATGCACGCACGCGCCCATGCATCGTTTCCGTGCAAAAATTTAAGGGTCCAAAACTTAATGGATACACACACGCGTCCGATTCACACACGCACCATTCTCATACCTTCTCTCTTCCTCTCCCACCAACATTCCTATAAATGGGGTGCCTCTCTTCTTCTCCCACTCACCACCCAAAAGCCAGATCCATTCTCTCCAACTTTAAACACCCAAGCGACCGAGCCCTCTCCAAGCGACCAAGTGAAGATGCAGTTCAATGGGCCGACCTTCCTTAGTCCGTCTGTCGTGCCGGAGCTGCACTACCCACCGGGCGTGCTCGTGGAGAGGGAGCTCCGTGTGTGGGCGACTTCAAGGTGGAGGGGGTCCGTCGAACTCACCCGTGCCTTCCTCAGAGCCGGCTATGCCCACCTCCCACGGGGCTCACTTAGGATGTTCACCCTCAACAAGGTTCGTGACCGCGCCGGCATCCTTCTACTACTCACGATCACCTTCACCAACCCGTTTGACGCGTGCGAGCTCCTCGGCCAAGTCTTTTGGTGCGGCTGCGAGTCCATCTTCTTCACGGTGTACAACATCTTCACCAACTACGATTGCATCTTCCCCACTCCAAAATAGATGCACTCCCTTCCCTACGACGAGGAGGAGGAGGAGTGAAGTTGAAGACGATGTTGAAGGGGCATGCGACCAAGGTGGAAGAAGGAGGTCAACATGAAGATGTTCAAGAAGGGGTGCGAGCCCGGAGTCAAGCTCGTCATGTTTTAGTTTTATCATTTTTATTTTGATGCTTTTCTATGTCGTGCGTGCCGTGTCGTGTCGTGTTACGGTGTGTTGCATCTTATCTATACAAGTTATTATGTGTGCTGAAAAATGTCCGTGCCCAAACATATCATTTCTTCCCTAAACCAAGTCATGAACTAACATGCAAATTTATTCCCTTTAAATCCTAAACCAAGTGCCACTCTAACCAGAATCATGTGGCAGTGCAAACATACATTTCTAACCCTCCAAAATTTTAGTGTAAAACAAAGGAAAACCACTCTCACGCGTGTGCAAACATTCAGTACAAACATGCGTTTTAAACCCTAAACCAAATCACGGTCTCACTATGTATAGCTTCCTTCCCTACCCATGTCAAAGTCTTTCCATCTACCCTAGTGCTTACCAGTGCAGCCCTAAACGCCACAAACCCACGCAGTCCTGGGTTCGAGTCCCCAGCCGCACCAATTTTTTGTGCATTTTCCACCCTTCATTTTTAGACAATTTATTTTTTTCTCAATGTAATGCCCTTAAAAAATGTTCATTAATTTTGGCACCAGGTGTAAACCTCTACCAGAGCTGAGGCACATTTTCCATGACATTTTGGTCTTTGATTTAAATCACGGTGTATTTGAATTGGAGTAATTAAATTGCTATTAAATATTTAACAGCTCCAAAAAAATTCTAAACGTAATTGTTTGGCTCTAGAATAATTCAGTTAGCTTCCACAAAAAGTTTCAGCATTAAATAAAATGATTTACTGCCTAAATTAAATCAGAACAGAAAACAGAAAAACACGCAAGAGAACCCCCGAATGGGCCTAATTGGATGCATTTGGCCCATTAGTCCAGCCGGCACTTGGCTCTACGCTCTGAATTTGGCCCATAGAGGAACCTTTTTTTGACATAAAGGCAGAGCAGAGAGCTGCATTTCATTGATCAAAAGTTTCTGAATTCCTTATTTCTTCTCCCTTTTTCAACATATTTAAATGTTGGTCATTTCTTTTTTTTCAACATTTAAACAACTTTGACCAACATTTAAACAAGGTGAATTTCTCATATAATTTCAAGCTTACAAATTCCTCCATAATTCATGCCTTTCCATACAATTTCAACATTACACCCAGTGCGATTACCTTACTTACAAATGCCCAAAAGTAATTGCAAATGGGTATTGGTATTTGTGCTTGATATTCAAGCTTCCTAACCTTCTTCTTCAACATCCTAAGCTCAACACCTAGCTCTCTGTCAGTGCGTGCTTCGCCCTCCATCTCTTCTTCCGGAGCTCGTGCTACGGCCACTGCCGTTCGTGGCAGCATGCGCAACCATTCTTCATGCTCTTCTTGCAGTTCATTCATCAGAGTCTTGGCCAGAGCATCGACCCGAAGAAAGAAGCATTTCACCTGCATGAATGCCAAACAGATCAACCCATTGCTCAAAGATCCCGACCACGAAAATGGTGCAATTGCCCCGATTCTTACCCCATTCTCATTGCACACGCAGAACGAACGATTTTGGTTCCTCGGTGTGTGAGAAACCCTGCGATCAACGCCCTCCCGGCACCATGGACAGACGAAGATAGGCATCTCCACACGCGCCAGGCTCTGCATCCACGAGATGGCGCGGGAGCTAGATGAAGACATGGAGCTCAGAGCCGAAGGGGATCTCAACGCTGAACAAAATATGCCCTAGAGGCAATAATCAAGTTATTATTTATTTACTTATATAATGATAAATGTTTATTATTCATGCTAGAATTGTATTAACCGGAAACATAATACATGTGTGAATACATAGACAAACGGAGTGTCACTAGTATGCCTCTACTTGACTAGCTCGTTGATCAAAGATGGTTAAGTTTCCTAACCATAGGCATGAGTTGTCATTTGATTAATGGGGTCACATCATTAGGAGAATGATGTGATTGACTTGACCCATTTTGTTATCTTAGCACTTGATCGTTTAGTTTGTTGCTATTGCTTTCTTCATGACTTATACACGTTCCTATGACTATGAGATTATGCAACTCCCATTTACCGGAGGAACACTTTGTGTGCTACCAAACATCACAACGTAACTGGGTGATTATAAAGGTGCTCTACAGGTGTCTCCAAAGGTACTTGTTGGGTTGGCGTATTTCGAGATTAGGATTTGTCACTCCGATTGTCGGAGAGGTATCTCTAGGCCCTCTTGGTAATGCACATGACTTAAGCCTTGCAAGCATTGCAACTAATGAGTTAGTTGCGGGATGATGTATTACGGAACGAGTAAAGAGACTTGCCGGTAACGAGATTGAACTAGGTATTGAGATACCGACGATCAAATCTCGGGCAAGTAACATATCGATGACAAAGGGAACAACGTATGTTGTTATGTGGTATGACCGATAAAGATCTTCGTAGAATATGTAGGAGCCAATATGGGCATCCAGGTCCCGCTATTGGTTATTGACCAGAGAGGTGTCTCGGTCATGTCTACATAGTTCTCGAACCCATAGGATCCGCACGCTTAACGTTCGTTGACGATATAGTACTATGAGTTATGTATGTTGGTGACCAAATGTTGTTCGGAGTTTTGGATGAGATCATTGATATGACGAGGAACTCAAGAATGGTCCGGAAGTAAAGATTGATATGTGGATAGTAGTGTTTGATCTCTGGAAGGGTTCCAGAATTCACCGGAAGGGGTTCCGGATGTTTCCCAAAATGTTTGGGCACGAGAACACTTTATCTGGGCCAAAGGGGAAAGCCCACAAGGTTTTTGGAAAGCGCAAAAGGAAGTTTTGCGGAGTCCAGGGGCCAGACGCCAGGGTCCCTGGCGTCTGGGTCCAGACGCCGGGAACCCTGGCATCTGGCCATGGAGTCCGAGAAGGACTCTTTTCTTTCGGGTGAAACCGACTTTGTGGAGGCTTTTACTCCAAGTTTTGACCCCAAGGCTCAACATATAAATAGAGGAGCAGGGCTAGCACCCAAGACAGATCAAGAAACACCAAGCCGTGTGCCGGCAACCCCGTCCCCTCTAGTTTATCCTCCATCATAGTTTTCGTAGTGCTTAGGCGAAGCCCTGCAGATATTGTTCTTCACCAACACCGTCACCACGCCGTCGTGCTGCCGAAACTCATCTACTACTTCGCCCCTGTAACGCCCACGATGTGGCTATATCTCCCACGTGTCGAAGCATGACTTAGAGGCATAGCCGCATTGTAAGCAATGTCGCAAGTGGGGTAATCTTCACATACCCATGTAATGAATAAGAAAAGAGGTACATAGTTGGCTTACAATCGCCAAGTCACACAATACATAAATAGCATTACATTCATCCAGATACAATCAAGATCCGACTACGGAACCAAAATAAAGACAACCCCCAAATGCATAATGTCCCCGATCGCCCCAACTGGGCACCACTACTGATCATCTGGAAAAGAAACGTAGTATCGTCCTGAGTCCTCATCGAACTCCCACTTGAGCTCGGTTGAATCTCCTGGAATGGTATCATCGGTCCCTGCATCTGGTTTTGGAGTAATCTGTGAGTCACGGGGACTCAGCAATCTCACACCCTCACAATCAAGACTATTTAAGCTTATAGGTAGGGTAAAAGGTATGAGGTGGAGCTGCAGCAAGCACTAGCATATATGGTGGCTAACATACGCAAATGAGAGCAAGAAGAGAAGGCAAGGCATGATCGAGAAACTATGATCAAGAAGTGATCCTAGAACAACCTACGCTCAAGCATAACACGAGACCGTGTTCTCTTACCGGACTCCGCCGAAAAGAGACCATCACGGCCACACACTCTGTTGATTCATTTTAATTAAGTTAAGTTTAAGGTTTTCTACAACCGGACATTAACAAATTCCCATCTGCCCATAACCGCGGGCACGGCTTTCAAAAGTTCAAATCCCTGCAGGGGTGTCCCAACTTAGCCCATCACAAGCTCTCACGGTCAACGAAGGATATTCCTTCTCCCAAGACAATCCGATCAGACTCGTAATCCTGCTTACAAGACATCTCGACAATGGTAAAACAAGTCCAGCAAAACCACCCGAATGTGCCGACAAATCCCGATAGGAGCTACACATATCTCGTTCTCAAGGCACATCGGATAAGCAGTCTGTACAACTAAAACCAACCCTCAGGTTTCCCCGAGGTGGCGCTGCAAGGGGCTCTAGTTTGGACCAACACTCAAAGGAGCACTAGCCCGGGGGTTTAAAATAAAGATGACCCTTGAGTCTGCGGAACCCAAGGGAAAAAGTGGCTAGGTGGCGAATGGTAAAACCAAGGTTGGGCTTTGCTGGAGGAGTTTTATTCAAGGCGAACTGTCAAGGGGTTCCCATTATAACCCAACCGTGTAAGGAACAAAAAAATCAAGGAACATAACACCGGTATGACGGAAACTAGGGCGGCAAGAGTGGAACAAAACACCAGGTATAAGGCCGAGCCTTCCACCCATCTTCACCTGCAACTAGCAACGCTATAAGAGGGGCTGAGCAAAGCGGTAACATAGCCAAACAATGGTTTGCTAGGACAAGGTGGGTTAGAGGTTTGACATGGCAATATGGGAGGCATGATAAGCAAGTGGTAGGTATCGTAGCATAGGCATAGCAATAGAGCGAGCATCTAGCAAGCAAAGATAGAAGTGATTTCAAGGGTATGGTCATCTTGTCTGCAAAGTTCTCCGAGTTGACGTAAGCTTGATCCTCGTAAGCATACTTAACTGGTTCCTCGATCACGTACTCGTCTCCCGGATCTACCCAAGCAAGAACACAAGCAAGGGGAGACACAATCAACCACGGTGCAATGCGCAAGCAACATGATGCAAAACATGGCATGATATGCGGGATGTGATATGCGATGCATATGCATGCTTCGAAAAGGAAAGATTGAAAATGACCACAACTTGGAAAACCAAGAGTTCCACTGGAAAGATGAGTTGATTTCGGTCGAAATTGATATAAAGATCATCGGAATCGGATGCACGGTTTGCAAATGACAAGCGAAACAAATATGGCACCGATCTGCGATTAACAACACGAGGCCATCTAAATGCATCAAGAACAACAAGCTACTGCACTTTAATATAACAACAAATCACATGGAAGTGATCCACTCAAGATGCTTGACAAAAGATGAACACTCAGCTACGGCTAATTCACTCAAAAGCAGGTTCAAACAAGCATGGCAAAAATGCAAAAGATAACAGGTTACAGACTTAGTGCAAATAACATGTCAGGAATTTAACATCAGGAAGCAATGTTTAGAGCACAATAACAACATGCTACATGAACATACCATGGCAAATCAAGTCATGGCATGAAGCTACTCAAAGCATACAACAAAAGTCCCTTACTGACCATACGCCAAAAGGGATCAGAAAATACAATGGCAACCATGTGAACATAGCAACTTTCGTTAACAGATTTAGACTTAGCAGAAAACTAGAACATGGCAAAAAAGATTCACGTAGGCATGTTTACGAGCTCGAAGCACTCACCACAAGGCATGGCATGCCAAACTAAGCATACACACAGCAAGTAGACATGGCATCGAAGCTAAACATGGCAAGAACAACCTCATAGCATGCATGGATCAACTACAACAACCTCGGCAAAATTGCTTAACATGTAAACAATCTGCCAGGAACATTTTATAGCAAAAGTAGAGCTCAATTGAGTCAAGCTAGGGTGCTCCATAATTGCAAACAAAGACATAGATGGATAGAGCATAACAATATCTCAAAATGATCCTTACTGAGCATGCTCAAAAGAGGCATGGATCACTCTGTAGCAACAAGAATACATGGCATAAAAATATTATCAGGGAAAAGACTTAGAAATTCTAAGTCCCTGAAATCAGCAACATTACTAGAGCTACTTTGCATGCTTGTGCTAGTCACCACAAAGATCAAAAAAATACATGGCATACACCCCTGTAAAGATGGCATGGCATACTTCAAAACACATGTAGGGCTCAAGATCATAGGAGGCACACATTAATCATGGCAAAAATGACAAATGTCCAAATACCGATAAGAATTTGAAACTAACATTGCATAGCACTCTTGCAACAGCATTTAGGGCATCAAGATGAACTCAAATGAACATGGTGCAATGGAATGAAATGAAGTACTCGTCGAGACGAACAATTTGATATGCTACACGCCCAAAACGGAGCCACGGTTGAAGAGTTATGATGCGATGAAAATGCTAAAAATTACTGGGACTTAGGGCAAAAATTAGGTCAACCTCTCAGATCCGTATCTAGATCTGGCATGTTCTTCGAGGTTCGTTGGAGGGGGCTCGCCGAAGATGCACCGGAGTCGAGGGAGAGGGGCGGTGCCACCGGATCCATCGCCGGGGTCCCTGCCGGCGATGAGGGCGGCGCGGCGGACGGCGAAGGACGGTGTGGCGGCCCGGGCAGCAAAGTCGGCGGTGAGGAGGGAGTGGGCACGGGCGCAGTCGGGTGGCGCCGGGCGGAGCGGGCCGCTGGGGCCGGAGTAGGGCCTGGGGGCCTCGGCGATGTGGGGCGGTGGGGTGCCACGTGGTGGGCGGCGACTGGTGCGGAGCGGCGGCGGAGATTCATCCGGCGCGTGGAGGGGAAGGGGGGCTAGGTTTAGGGTGGAAATGATCCGAGAATTTCGGTGGAGGTGCCTTTTTATAGGTAGAGGGAGCTAGGAGGCTCCAAATTGAGCATGATTTGCGGCCACGCGATCGTGATCGAACGACCGAGATGATGGATGGGGTTTAGGTGGGTTTTGGGCCACTTTGGAGAGGTGTTGGGCTGCAACACACACGAGGCCTTTACGGTCCCTCGGTTAACCGTTGGAGTATCAAACGAAGTCCAAATGGCACGAAACTTGACAGGTGGTCTACCGGTAGTAAACCATGGCCGCTTGGAAAGTATCGGTCCAATCCGAGAACGTTTAACACCCGCACAAGAAAAGAGGTAGAAAGGGACACCGTAGGACATAGGAGCGCCGGAATGCGAAACGAACAACGGGGAAAATGCTCGGATGCATGAGACGAACACGTATGCAAATGCGATGCACATGATGACATGATATGAGATGCATGACAAAGACAAAACAACACGAAGACAAAAACCCGACATGGAGGAAATATCATAACTTAGTGCCAAAAATGGCAAGAGTTGGAATACAAATATGGCAGGTTACATATGGGGCGTTACAACACTCCACCACTACGAAAGGATCTCGTCCCGAGATCTAGGACTAGAAAAACTCCGGATATTCGGAACGGAGGTGGTCCTCGAGTTCCCAGGTGGCTTCACGGTCGGAATGGTGTGACCACTTCACTTTCGGGAATTTGATAGACTTGTTGCGAGTCTTGCACCCAGTTTCTTCAAGAATAGCAATGGGATGCTCATGATAAGACAGGTCTTCTTGGAGATCAATCTCTTCGAAGTTGATGGTGCGGTCAGGAGTCTTGAATCACTTGCGAAGCTGAGACACATGAAACACATTGTGCATGTTTGCAAAGTTGGATGGAAGCTCAAGTTGATAGGCGAGATCGCCTCTTTTGCCAATGATCTTGAAAGGGCCCACGTATCTAGGGGCAAGCTTCCCTTTGATACCGAAGCGACGAGTACCTTTCATTGAAGAGACGCGGAGGTAGACGTGGTCTCCGATCTCGAAAGCCAAGTCATGATGTTTGCTATCATAGTAACTCTTCTGGCGCGATTGCGCGGCTTTGAGATTTTCACGAATGAATTTGCACATTTCTTCAGCCTCTGTGATCAAGTCATTGCCAAGAAGTTGGCGTTCACCAGTCTCTGACCAGTTAAGAGGAGTACGGCACTTCCTGCCATAGAGAATCTCGTATGGGGCCTTGCCCGAACTCGCTTGGAAGCTGTTGTTGTATGAGAACTCGGCATATGGAAGACAATCTTCCCACTTCATATCGAAAGAAATGACACAAGTCCTGAGCATATCTTCAAGAATCTGATTGACTCGCTCGACTTGGCCACTAGTTTGAGGATGAAAGGCTGTGCTGAAGCGAATGTTGGTGCCCATAGCCTTCTGAAAATAATCCCAAAACTTGGAGGTGAAGATGCTACCACGATCTGAAGATATCAACTACGGAATGCCATGCAGAGAGACAATCCTGGAGGTATATAGCTCTGCTAACTGAGCTGCTGTGATAGATTCTTTGATAGGAAGAAAATGAGCCACTTTAGTGAGCTTGTCGATGACAACGAAGATAGCATCATTGCCACGCTTGGACTTTGGAAATCCAGTCACGAAGTCCATCTCAATATGGTCAAACTTCCATTCTGAATGGCAAGAGGTTGGAGGAGGCCAGCTGGTCGTTGGTGTTCTGCTTTCACTCTTCTGCAGACATCACATTCATTCACGAACTAAGCAATCTCGCGCTTCATTCGAGTCCACCAATACGACTGCTTGAGGTCATGATACATCTTTGTACTTCCAGGGTGAATAGAGAGGAGTGAATTGTGAGCTTCGTTCATAATGACTTTACGAAGGTCACCTTTAGGAACAACAATGCGATCCTCGAAGAATAGAGTATCCTTGTCATCAAGGCGATAGCACTTGTACTTGGGTTGGCTCTTGGCAATCCCAATCTTCACCTTCTTCACCATAGCATCAAGAAGTTGAGCCTCACGAATCTGATCTTCCAAAGTAGGAGAGACTTGGAGGTTGGCAAGGAATCCTTGAGGAACAACTTGGAGATTAAGTTTGCGGAAAGCTTCACAAAGCTCCAGTTGGTAGGGCTTGATAATCAAACTGTTGCAGTAAGCCTTCCTGCTCGAAGCGTCCGCAATTACATTGGCCTTGCCTGGAGTATATTCAATACTCAGATTATACTCTTGAATCATTTTGACCCAACGAGTCTGCCTGAGGTTGAGGTTTGGCTGAGTGAAGATGTACTTGAGACTCTTATGATCAGTGAAGATGTCCACTTTTCTTCCCAACAAGAGATGTCTCCATGTTAAAAGAGCATGGACAACTGCCGCCAACTCGAGGTCATGAGTGGGGTAGTTCTTTTCGTTGGGCTTCAACCGGCGAGAGGTATAGGCCACAACTTTCTTCTCTTGCATCAACACTGCATCGAGACCTTGAAGGGAAGCATCACAGAAGACCTCGAACGGTTTGGATTCATTAGGAGGAGTCAGAACTGGAGCAGTGACTAACTTCTCTTTGAGGGTGTTGAAAGCGATGTCACATTCAGGCGACCATACATACTTCACATGCTTCTGGAGAAGGTTGGAAAGAGGCTTCGCGATCTTAGAGAAGTTCTCAACGAACCTTCGACAATAGCTTGCAAGCCCAAGGAAGCTGCGGAGTTGCTTCACATTCTGAGGCGGTTCCCAATTCACAATTGCAGACACCTTCTCAGGATTAACATCTATGCCCTTGGCGGAGATGATATGTCCAAGGTAGAGAACCTCATCGAGCCAAAACTCGCACTTCGAAAACTTCGCATAGAACTGATGTTCTCTGAGTTTATCCAGCACCAATCTCAAATGCTTGGCATGATCCTCCTTGTTCTTGGAAAAGACCAAAATGTCATCGAGGTAGACCAAGACGAAGTCATTTGTGTAGGCGTTGAAGATGAAGTTCATCATGCGAGAGAAAGTTGGAGGTGCATTGACAAGGCCGAAAGACATGACAGTGTATCCATATGAACCATAGCTTGTTCTGAATGCTATCTTGGGGATATCTTCTTCACGAATGCGAATCTGATGATAGCCCATACGGAGGTCAAGCTTGGAGAATACTTGAGCACCTTTGAGTTGTTCGAAAAGCTCATTGATATTGGGAAGTGGGTACTTGTTCTTTATGGTCTTCTTGTTCAATGGACGGTAGTCGACACAAAGTTGGTCCATTCCATCCTTCTTCTTGACAAAAAGAACACCACAACCCCATGGAGAAGAACTTGGTTGGATGAGACCCATACGCTCTTGAATATCGAGTTGCTTCTTCAGCTCCTTCAACTCTTCAGGTCCAAGCTAGTAAGGACGTTTGCAAACAGGTTCCGTGCCAGGCTCAAGATCGATGACGAATTCAACTGGCCGGTGAGGAGGCATTCCTGGAAGCTCTTTTGGAAAGACGTCTTGATATTCACAAACGACTGGAATCTGAGATATGGCATCCAACTCATCCTTCTCATTGAGAGAAAATAGTCGGATGGTATCATCACGAGTGGCAAAGACGATTACATCCTCAGACGAATGTGTCAATTGAATCTGCCTGGCAGCACAATCAAGATGAGCCTTGTGCTTAGAAAGCCAGTCCATTCCGAGAATAAGATCAATATCCAAGTCACCAAGAACATTAGGAGAAGATAGAAACTTATAGTCGCCCAATGTGATAGAGACATCCGGAACGAAAACCCGAGAAGTCATTTGTCGGGCCGGAGAAACAATAGCCAAAGGTCTCGGCAAAACTTTAGTAACCAAATCATGCATAGCCACAAAAGGTGTTGAAATGAAAGAATGTGACGCACCAGTATCAAAAGAACTCTTGCAGGAATATCGTTAACAGGAAGGTTACCCATGATCACATCTGACGAGTCCTCTGCCTGAGCTGCATTCATCATGTTGACCTTTGCAAACTTGGGATTATGCTTGATCACTGCGGTGCTAGCAGATCTCACAGGAGGAGGAGGAAGACGCCTCTGATTGAAGCATTTGTTGGCATAGTGACCCTTCTGCTGACACTTGTTGCACGTGACCTCTGAAAGCGGACGGTGATATGGAGCACTTGATCTTGGAGCATGAGACGAAGTCTTGTTCTGAAAGCCTAGGTTGGGTGGGTGGGAAGATCCATTGCCACCTTTGCTCTTTTGCTGATAAGGCTGATGGAACAGAGGAGGAGGCAACCAATACTTTTGCTGCTTAGTTACCACTTGAGTTGAGGAAGAAGGAGTTGCATCCCTGACTCGTTTCTTGGAAGCATCACACTTGAGTTGAGCAGTCTCTTGTTTCAGTGCCATATTGTAGAACTCATCGTACTTCTATGGCTCAAAAAGCACAAGAGCTAGTTGGAGATCTTCTCTGAGGCCACCCCTGAACTGATAAATCATGCTCTTCTCGTCAGGGACGTCTTGCTTAGCGAAATGAGCGAGCTTCTGGAACATGATGTTATACTGGTAAACAGACAAGCTGCCTTGCTTCAGATTGCGAAACTCCTCACGCTTGCTCTCAACAACACTCTGAGGAATGTGGTGAGCTTTGAAGTCTTGATGGAATTCATCCCAGGTAATCACACGACCTCCTCTGGAATCTTTGTACTGCTGATACCACTCTGCAGCTTGGTCTTTGAGTTGGAACGAGGCAAACTTGACAAAGTCCTCAGGCCTGACGTTGCTGCACTCGAAATGCTTGCAGATATCCACGAGCCAATCATCAGCGTCTGTTGCCTCGACACAGTTGCTAAAGGTCTTTGGCTGGTTTGCGAGGAACTGGTTGAGTGTAACAAACTGATTCAGATTGTTGCCATGGCCTTGATTTCCTTGGTTGCGCTCTTGCAAGAGTTGCATAAGCATCTGCGTGTTTGCATTGGTAGCGGCCATCATAGCTTGCCATACCTCTGGAAGTGGAGGTGGTGGTGGCGGTTCAGGATTCTGACGCGTTGGAGGAGCCATCCTAAAGAGAGTGACATCCGTTAGCATCTTGACAGACATATATTCAAGCTGAATCAAAAGGATCAAAATTTCAACATATAGTCTTAACATTCGAACAAGAATGAACGAATGCATTCCAAATTAAATGGTCACACTTCCATAAATTGAGAAGCCACTTAGATAGAGGTAGATGAATAAAACAACAAGGTACGGACAAGAACAAATACTTGGTGAGGATTACCCAAACATAAACCAAATATCTGTGGAAGAAATACTAGAGCTACATGAAGTCCCACCTATGAAACTCCTGAAATTTTCCCGGTTATGCAATCAGGTGTTGGGGATACAGGGGAAGCATAATATCTCACCCAAAGCTAGCAAATCCTAAATCCAACTGTATCCATCCTTCAACACATAACCAAGAAACCTTCGGAAATCATTTACCTCAACCTTCGAAAAGCATCCGTTATACGAGTTATGGCAATGCTCCCGAACTCCCGCCCCAGTACTGGGTGGCATCGAGGTTATCTCACCAACAACTGCATAAAAGAGATTTTCGATGTTGGCGAAACTCAGGTATTCCAAAACTGCAATGATAAAATTGTGATGACAACACCTCGGAGCTCAACTCCCCGGGACACTGCCACAACCCCTAAATGTCAGGATGCACCAAGAACAATGTTCTCATCACAAAACCATCGGAACGATTCCAAGATACCCGCATGATCCTAAAATTTTTTTAGTGAAATTTGACAAGAGAAGAGTCAAAACTCTACGTCAAGATGCCTCACCAGAGTGACGAAGGGACTAAGGAGTAAAAAGAATACTACTCTCCGATATATATATAATCCTAAAAGACTCAAAACATTTTTCTAGACTCAACAACGCCAGCGATTCGATCAAGCAGGGGGATCCTAAGTTGGGGAAGGCTCTGATTACCAACTTGAAACGCCCACGATGCGGCTATATCTCCCACGTGTTGAAGCACGACTTAGAGGCATAACCGCATTGTAAGCAATGTCGCAAGTGGGGTAATCTTCACACAACCCATGTAATGAATAAGAAAAGAGGTACATAGTTGGCTTACAATCTCCACGTCACACAATACATAAATAGCATTACATTCATCCAGATACAATCAAGGTCCGACTACGGAACCAAAATAAAGACAACCCCCAAATGCATAATGTCCCCGATCGCCCCAACTAGGCACCACTACTGATCGTTTGGAAAAGAAACATAGTATCGTCCTGAGTACTCATCGAACTCCCACTTGAGCTCAGTCGAATCTCCTGGAATGGTATCATCAGTCCCTGCACCTGGTTTTGGAGTAATCTGTGAGTCACGAGGACTCAGCAATCTCACACCCTCATGATCAAGACTATTTAAGCTTATAGGTAGGGTAAAATGTATGAGGTGGAGCTGCAGCAAGCACTAGCATATATGGTGGCTAACATACACAAATGAGAGCGAGAAGAGAAGGCAAGGCACGATCAAGAAACTATGATCAAGAAGTGATCCTAGAACAACCTACGTTCAAGCATAACACGAGACCGTGTTCTCTTCCTGGACTCCGCCGAAAAGAGATCATCACGGCCACACACTCTGTTGATTCATTTTAATTAAGTTAAGTTTAAGGTTTTCTACAACCGGACATTAACAAATTCCCATCTGCCCATAACCGCGGGCACGGCTTTCGAAAGTTCAAATCCTTGCAGGGATGTCCCAACTTAGCCCATCACAAGCTCTCACGATCAATGAAGGATATTCCTTCTCCCAAGACAATCAGATCAGACTCGGAATCCCGGTTACAAGACATCTCGACAATGGTAAAAGTCCAGCAAAACCACCCGAATGTGCCGACAAATCCCGATAGGAGCTGCACATATCTCGTTCTTAGGGCACACCAGATAAGCAATCCGTACAACTAAAACCAACCCTCAGGTTTCCCCGAGGTGGCGCTGCAAGGGGCTCTAGTTTGGACCAACAATCAGAGGAGCACTGGCCCGGGGGTTTAAAATAAAGATGACCCTTGAGTCCGCGGAACCCAAGGGAAAAAGAGGCTAGGCGGCGAATGGTAAAACCAAGGTTGGGCTTTGCTGGAGGAGTTTTATTCAAGGCGAACTATCAAGGGGTTCCCATTATAACCCAACCGTGTAAGGAACACAAAAATCAAGGAACATAACACCGGTATGACAGAAACTAGGGCGGCAAGAGTGGAACAAAACACCAGGCATAAGGCCGAGCCTTCCACCCTTTACCAAGTATATAGATGCATTAAAAAGACAAGATATAATAGTAATATCCCAACAAATAAACATATTCCAACAAGGAACAAACTCCCATCTTCACCTGCAACTAGCAACACTATGAGAGGGGCTGAGCAAAGCGGTAACATAACCAAACAACGGTTTGCTAGGACAAGGTGGGTTAGAGGTTTGACATGGCAATATGGGAGGCATGATAGGCAAGTGGTAGCTATCGTAGCATAGGCATAGCAATAGAGCGAGTATCTAGCAAGCAAAGATAGAAGTGATTTCGAGGGTATGGTCATCTTGCCTGCAAAGTTCTCCGAGTTGACGTAAGCTTGATCCTCGTAAGCGTACTCAACTGGTTCCTCGATCACGTACTCGTCTCCCGGCTCTACCCAAGCAAGAACACAAGCAAGGGGAGACACAATCAACCACGGTGCAATGCACAATCAACATGATGCAAAACATGGCATGATATGCGGGATATGATATGCGATGCATATGCATGCTTCGGAAAGGAAAGATTGAACCTGGCCTCAACTTGGAAAACCAAGAGTTCCACTGGAAAGATGAGTTGATTTCGGTCGAAATCGATATAAAGATCACCTGAATCGGATGCATGGCTTGCAAATGACAAGCGAAACAAATATGGCATCGATCTGCGATTAACAACACGAGGCCATCTAAATGCATCAAGAACAACAAGCTACTGCACTCTAACATAACAATAAATCACATGGCAGTGATCCACTCAAGATGCTTGACAAAAGATGAACACTGAGATATGGCTAATTCACTCAAAAGCAGGTTCAAACAAGCATGGCAAAATTGCAAAAGATAACAGGTTACAGACTTAGTGAAAATAACATGTCAGGAATTTAACATCAGGAAGCAATGTTTAGAGCACGATAACAACATGCTATAGGAACATATCATGGCATAGCAAGGCATGGCATGAAGCTACTCAAAGCATACAACAAAAGTCCCTTACTGACCATATGCCAAAAGGGATCAGAAAATACAATGACAACCATGTGAACATAGCAACTTTTGTTAACAGATTCAGACTTAGCAGAAAACTGGAACATGGCAAAACAGATTCACGTAGGCATGTTTACGAGCTCGATGCACTCACCACAAGGCATTGCATGACAAACTAAGCATACACCCAGCAAGTAGACATGGCATAGAAGCTAAACATGGCAAGAACAACCTCATAGCATGCATGGATCAACTACAACAACCTCGGCAAAATTGCTTAACATGTAATCAATCTGTCAGGAACATTTTATAGCAAAAGTAGAGCTCGATTGAGTCAAGCTAGGGTGCTCCATAATTGCAAACAAAGACATGGATGGATAGAGCATAACAATATCTCAAAATGATCCTTACTGAACATGCTCAAAAGAGGCATGGATCACTCTGTAGCAACATGAATACATGGCATAAAAATATTAACAGGACAAAAGACTTAGAAGATTTCTAAGTCCCTGAAATCAGCAACATTACTAGAGCTACTTTGCATGCTTGTGCTAGTCACCACAAATATCACAAAAATACATGGCATACACCCCTGTAAAGATGGCATGGCATACTTCAAAACACATGTAGGGCTCAAGATCATAGGAGGCACACATTAATCATGGCAAAAATGACAAATGTCCAAATACTGATAAGAATCTGAAACTAACATTGCATAGCACTCTTGGAACGGCATTTAGGGCATCATGATGAACTCAAATGAGCATGGTGCAATGGAATGAAATGAAGTACTCATCGAGACGAACAATTTGATATGCTACACGCCCAAAACGGAGCCACGATTGAAGAGTTATGATGCGATGAAAAACGCTAAACATTACTGGGACTTGGGGCAAAAATTAGGTCAACCTCTCATATCCGTATCTAGATTTGGCATGTTCTTCGAGGTTCGTCGGAGGGGGCTCGCGGAGACGCGCTGGAGTCGAGGGAGAGGGGCGGTGCCACCGGATCCGTCGCCAGGGTCCCTGTCGGCGACGAGGGCGGCGCGGCGGACGGCGGAAGGAGGCGGATGTGACGCCCCGAGACCGTTGCGTCAGGTGTCTTCTAGTTATTCGCCGGCGTTGCCATGTCATTTGCTTGCGTGTTGCATTTCATCATGTCATCATGTGCATTGCATCATCATGTTTTCAAAACCTGCATCCGTCCGGGTTCCCCTAGTGCCATCCGTTGTCCGTTCTGAGCCCAGACACACTTGCACGCGCCCGCGACACGTCCGAAATATTATTTTATAAATGGCCAGAAAATGTTCTCGGAATGGGTTGAAAGTTGGTGTGCGGTCTTATTTTAGTGTAGATAGACCGCCTGTCAAGTTTCATCGCATTCAGAGTTCGTTTGATAGCCCAACCATTAAACTATAGCGGCATTATAGCCAGTCTAACGTCGGACGCTTTCGGTCTCCGGAAACAGTCCCCGGGCCTCTCTCTCTTTTCTTCTCTCAGCCTGAGGACTTCTACACAACCCACTACTCACCGCCAGGCCCTACCTAACCTCTCTCATCAGCCCGCGACCCTCCTCGCGCTCGCGCCCGAAAGTTGTCCCGAACCCGACCCGGACTCTCGCTACCGTTGTGTCCGGATCATCCCCAAACATCTACAAAACATCACCGTTTTCGTATTTGGACTCCCTAGCCTAAGTTTCTTGACCGTCTGATTTGAATCGGAGGACCCAGATGCACCCCAAATCCACCCGCTATATAAATATCGGGGCAACCCTAAAATCAAGGAGAGATGTCCCATCATTCCTCCTCGCTGCCGCCACACTCAAACCCCCCACCTCGGGATCTTCCCAGATCTCCTTCTGCCCGATCTCCCCTGCCACGAGCGACCCAACCAGAGCAGCCAGCCCCGCTGCCTCTGCACAGGGCTCGCCGGAGCAGGCACCACCAGGCCATCCCCTGATCCCCTCCTCTCGATCCAACCTCCTCGACCTCGCCGGAGCCACCGCCCGCTGCATCAGGCCGGCCCCCTCACCCTGTGCCCGTGTCTCTTCTCTCTTCCCTTTCTCTCATCACCTTGCTTCCTCTCTCTCTCGTAGGGAACACAAGGACCCATGGAGCTCCGTGGCCGCCGATGCTCAAATCATCACTGGGAACCGCTCCTCTGCCTTGGGTCCGCCCAAATCAGGACCGTCCCGGCCTTCCTCGCACCTCCTGACGGCAAGCGCCGCCGCCTGCTCCTTCAAGTCTGCCGTCCAGTTCAGGACGAAGCCGCCCCCTCTCGGAGTCTCGCCAAGTCCCTTCCTAGCTGCCAAAACCTCACCAGAGCCCCTCGATGGCCGCAGCCACAGTCCCTTTCTCCTCCACAACCCCGCGCTCGGAGCCGTCCTCTGCTCCCGCGTCGAGCATCGGCTCTTCCGCCGGATCCCGCCGTCGCGCTGCCGCTTCCATACTCCAGTGCCATCGTTCCTCTGCTTCGTCTACTTCCAGCAGGACCACGAGGCGCGCCCGCAGCCCCAAGCTCGCCGTCCTCCCGCCGGAGAGCTCCACTAGCAGCGCCGCCAGGCCTCTGCTCCCGTTCCCGTCGCTCCGCCGCACGCCAAGTCCCATGCCGTCGTCGTCTGAAGCCTCGCTGTCGTTTTTCTTCAGATACGAGCAGATCAGCGTCGCGCCCTGCTTCCTCTAAATTGAAGACGGGTGCGCTGACCTTGTGCGTTGACTGCGCCAGCGCTCCCATGCCTCGTCTTCGCCATGGGCCTCCAGCGCCAAGGCCCATCCGCTGGCCTACTGCTTCCCCGGCCCAGCGCGCCCCTCTCCTCTCCATTGTGGGCCTCAGCCCAATGGGTGAGTTGCTCCCCAGTGCCTCTTTATTGGCCCAAGAATAGATTCAGCCCGATGTATTTTTTTCTGCAATGAACGAATTTTGCTACTTACAGAAAACTGCATATTTACAGATTACCCCTTGCTCTTCATGCATTTAATAACTCACAAACGGTGCATTATATGTAAAAACTTTAAATATGAAACTTGCTTAGAATTTTATCTAGTTTAATAATATTCAACTTTCATGCATGTTTAAAATGTTTAAAATGTTGTTTGTTTAAATTTGCTTAAATAACTTGCTAAAATTATTTAATTCATAACTAATAAACAATAGCTCGGTTTTAATTCATCTTTATATGTATATGGGGTAGAATTTTGCCTAGTTTATCATGGTGTTCTTACTTTGCATGTTTAACAACCCTAAAATTGTGTTTAGGGAAGAACAGTACCAAATCCTTAAATTGCACATGAGGAGTTTCCAGACTTGTTGTTTGTCGTTCCGGCCTCATTTAATCTTGCCTAGATAGGTAGTTTTCATTTGCTTCACCCTCTTGCCATGTTTAACAACATTTAATATTGTTGGGTACATAAATGAGATCGAACTAAATAACTTGAATGTGGTGTTTCGTCGATATGCAACGGAGTTGCATGTTGAGATCCACTTAATTTGTAGGATTGTTTGTGCACTTTGCCATGCCATGCTTCATTAAACCGGACATGCATCATACTTGATTGTGCATCATGCCATGTTATGTGGTGGTTGTTTACTATGTTGTTTGTTTTTCTTTCCGGTGTACTTCTTCTCGGTAATCCGGTAACGTCGTGTTTGTGAGGATCCGTTGGCTACGTCTGTTTGTCTTCTTCATGGACTCGTTCTTCTTCCTTGCAAGATTTCAGGCAAGATGACCATACCCTCGAAATCATTTCTATTTTTGCTTGCTAGTTGCTCGCTCTTTTGCTATGCCTATGCTATGATACCTACCACTTGCTTATCATGCCTCCCATATTGTTGAGCCAAGCCTCTAACCCACCTTGTCCTAGCAAACCGTTGTTTGTCTATGTTACCACTTTGCTCAGCCCCTCTTATAGCGTTGTTAGTTGCAAGTGAAGATTGGAATTGTTCCTCGTTGGAACATGGATATTTTGTTGGGATATCACAATATCTCTTATTTAATTAATGCATCTATATACTTGGTAAAGGGTGGAAGGCTCGGCCTTATGCCTGGTGTTTTGTTCCACTCTTGCCGCCCTAGTTTCCGTCATATCGGTGTTATGTTCCCGGATTTTGCATTCCTTACACGGTTGGGTTATAATGGGAACCCCTTGACAGTTCGCCTTGAATAAAACTCCTCCAGCAAGGCCCAACTTTGGTTTTACCATTTGCCACCTAGCTTTTTCTTTCCCTTGGGTCGGCCGGCTCAAGGATCATCTTATTTTAACCCCCCCCCCCCCCGGGCCAGTGCTTCTCTAAGTGTTGGTCCAAACTGAGCGATGTCCGAGGCTACCAGGGGCAACTCTGGGCTGGCTTACCCGACGTCTGGCTCATCCAGTGTGCCCTGAGAACGAGATATGTGCAGCTCCTATCGGGATTTGTCGGCACATCTGGGTGGCTTTGCTGGTCTTGTTTTACCATTGTCGAAATGTCTTGTAACCGGGATTCCGAGCCTGATCGGGTCTTCTCGCTAGAAGGAATATCCTCTGTTGACCGTGAGAGCTTGTGATGGGCTAAGTTGGGACACCCCTGCAGGGATTTGAACTTTTGAAAGTCGTGCCCGCGGTTATGGGCAGATGGGAATTTGTTAATGTCCAGTTGTAGATAACATGAAACTTAACTTAACTAAAATGAATCAACCGCGTGTGTAACCGTGATGGTCTCTTCTCGGCAGAGTCCGGGAAGTGAACACGGTGTTGGAGTAATGCTTGACGTAGGTTGCTCTAGGATCACTTCTTGATCATAGTTGTTCATCCGTGCTTTGCTTTGTCTTCTCGCTCTCTTTTGCGAATAGTTAGCCACCATATATGCTAGTCGCTTGATGTAGCTCCACATCATACCTTGCCTTACCTATAAGCTTAAATAGTCTTGATCGCGAGGGTGTGAGATTGCTGAGTCCCCGTGACTCACAGATACTTCCAAAACCAGCTTGCAGGTGCCGATGAAACCCTGCAGGTGAAGCAACCGAGCTCAAGGAGGAGCTCGATGAAGACCTTGTTCGTTGTGCTGTTTCGTTTTCCAGTTGATCAGTAGTGGAGCCCAGTTGGGACGATCGGGGATCTGTGTAGCATTTGGGGTAGTCTTCTTTTATTTTGGTTCCGTAGTCAGACCTTGTTTGTATCTGGATGATGCAATGCTTTATTCATGTATTGTGTGAAGTGGCGGCTGTAAGCCAACTATGTATCTTTTCCCTTATGCATTACATGGGTTGTGTGAAGATTACCTCACTTGCGACATTGTTTTCAATGCGGTTATGCCTCTAAATCATGCTTCAACACGTGGGAGATCTAGCCGCATCGAGGGCGTTACAAGTTGGTATCAAAGCCTTCCCCGACTTAGGAGCCCCCTGCTTGATCGAATCGTTGGTGTTGTTGATTCTAGAAAAAAAGTTTTGAGTCATTTAGGATTATATATATTGGAGAGTTAGGAATTCTTTTTACTCCCCAGTCCCTTCGTCGCTCTGGTGAGGCATCCTGACATAGAGTTTTGACTCTCCTCTTCTCAAATTTCACTAAAAAAATTTAGGATCACGCGGGTATCTTGGAATCGTTCCGATGGTTTTGTGAAGAGAACATTGTTCTTAGTGCCTCCTGACATTTAGGGGTTGTGGCAGTGTCCCGGGGAGTTGAGCTCCAAGGTGTTGTCATCACAATTTTATCGTTGCATTTCTGGAATACCTGAGTTTAGTTTTGCCGACATCGAAAATCTCTTTTATGCAGTTGTTGGTGACATAACCTCGACGCCACCCAGTACTGGGGCGGGAGTTCAGGAGTATTGCCATAACTCGTATAACGGATGCTTTTCTAAGGTTGAGGTAGATGATTTCCGAACGTTTCTTGGTTATGTGTTGACGGATGGATACAGCTGGATGTAGGATTTGTTAGTTTGGGTGAGATATTATGCTTCCCCTGTATCCCCAACACCTGATTGCATAACCGGAAAATTTCGGGAGTTTATAAGTGGGAATTCAAGTAGCTCTTAGGATTTCTTTCGGACAGATGTATGATATGAAATTGGGGTTCGACGTCTAGTGGTCCGCCTATCCACGGTTGGTTTTACAGTGGTATCATTGTGTCTTAAAGAGTCCTTGGCTATGCCGACTCGGGGACGCTTCGTATGTCATGTGCACTGCCTTGTACATGATGGTGTTGTACGATCGAGCCTGTGTAGGCCCCACCACGAAAACTTCGGACGAAATCTCTATCATATGTTTGTTTCGGCTTATTCTGCAAGCCAATCCTTTGTTTTTGTTTTGAGTTGTGGTATTCGAGTTGCTTCGAAGTCAAATGTTGATTCCATACCTTTTCCTAAGCGGTGTTCTCATACCCCGATGTGAACACTAATCCTTCTCGATCATCAAGTTTGTCATGTCAATCCTTTTTAACCGGTGTGCTTCTCTTCAAGTGGATCCGATCATTGCAACATCCGCAAGATCAAGTATCAGTTCTTCTCAACGGTGTTTGTTTCATCCGTCCCCAAGTTGCCTTTGTTTTCCCACCCGCCCACCCTTTTTCTTCAAGGAATCCGATGTCTTAATCAAGTATCCTTTTATTCTTGTGAAGTCTCTCCATTCCTTTTCCGTCAATGTTCTTATCCGGTGATTCTCAGGAAGATTCTAATGGAGCTTCAAGTTCGTCATTCTTCATTCTTTTCATCTCCGGTGGTTTCAAGTCAAGCTTTGTTGATCATATCCTTTCCTCGTTTCAATGCTTTCTCATGCCGGTGCAATTCTTAATCATTCACCTCTTGCTATTCGATTGTTCTGGAGTGCTCAAGATATCTCGAAGATTCGTGTTTCCACTCTGCAGTCGTTCAAGATCTTTCGAGGATGTTATCTCATTCAAGCCATTTAATTCAACCAGCGCAATATATCTTTTAAATCATTCAATAGTGTTTCTTTTGAGTGGGCCCTAACCCACATGTCTTTTCACAGGATCTTACCTGACTCTTCTTATTTGTCCGGAGCTATCCTCAAATTCCTTTCAAAGTTTTGACGTAAGAATGAATTTTCATCAGTCAAGTGCCTTTCTCTAAGATCTTTCAAATTCTTTTCATCGTTGGTTCAACTTTTCCATTCTTCTTCATTACGGAGTGCTTCAACAATTCGTCGTGGTGTGTCCCATAGTAATTCTCGGAATTATTCATTCTCAGCTTTCAGCTCTCATTCTCAAAAAATCTTACCGGTGCATCATTCAAGTGATCTCTAATCAGTTCGTGATCCCTTCGTTCCCTTGTATCTAAATCTTCTCAAGTATCTTCGTTCTTTTTATAATTCTTCCTGGTGATTAATCCCTTTACTTCGTTCATTTCCAATTCTTATGGTGGCTATTCAGGCTTTTCTTCCTTGCTATCATATCTATTTATTCGTTGTCAATCCTAACGGTGGTTCGTGCAAGAGTTCTCGTCATTCGTTATCGTATATATTCATTCGTTCTTCTCAATCCTACCGGTAACTTGTTGAAGACGTTCTCAAGTTATGCTATATCTATCTTAATCCTTTCTACGAGAATAAGTAGTGTGCCAATTCCGTTGATTGTCATCAATTTAATTGGTGAAGGATAAGCATAATGTAATTCTTATTCTTGTTTCATCCAAGTGATTAATTCCTTATTCCAGAGGTTCATCATATCACATTCTCGGTTCGAGAGACTTTATCTTTTCTTTTCTGGAGTTCCAAGCCTTTCCGCTTTGTCTCGTCGCGAAGCTCCTTCTAAATCATTACAAGGTTTCACTTTATGTTTTCAACTTTTCTTTCCTTCCGTTTGATCATTCTTTTGTTTAACGGAGTTCTTCATGGAGGTTCTACATGATAGTTCATCAAGGACTTAATCCGTTCTCGAAATGTTCATCAAGATTATTTTCAGAGGAGTTCAAGCTTTCTTCTTCTTGCAATCCGGAGTGCAATTCCTTCTATCGTATCATTTGAGGTGGTGCTATGTCATTCTTCATAACTTGAGTTCATGTTTCATGATTCACATATTGTCAAGAATGAGGTATCTTAAATCCATCAATCTCTTCGTTGGAGTTATCTTGGGTTATATTTCACCTACAGCCTTCCCAAAAGATTTTGCTATCTATGGTGCTTATAATGACCCAAGTTCTTCATTTATCCTCCCGGTGAAATAAGTTTCTCGTCTCCTTGTTCTTATCAATCAAATTCTTTTCCCGTGAGTGGCAGGTTGTCACCTCATAATTTGAGATGTATTCCATAAGACCATATCAAGTTTATTTTTTTTGTTGTTGGTTTTCCAACAACTCCGTTCTAGCATTTGTTGTAAGCGTGCTCTCTTAAGATCGTGTTTCTCCTTCCGTTCATTCCATTCCATTCTCTCTTTTCTTCCGGAGGCATTTGTGATGTTTCTCTCTTCTACCCTTCTTCTTGTTCTTGTCAGGACCGTGTTTTTTTCGTGCTTATCCTTTTAACCGGAGTGTCGTGTCCTCTTTTCAAATATCCTCTCATCTTGCCAAGATCATGTTCAATTCCTTCCATTTCCAACCGGAGTGTTGTCGTAATTGTTCTTTATCGTTCCTTGTGCTTCTTGTTTCAACCGGAGTGCTTGCATGTACTTCTTGTTCATTGCAACCTTTTTCTTATGTCTTTCAACCTACAGGGTTCTCGTGATGTTCCTTGTTCCTCTTTTCTAAAGGAGTGTTTTCAACTTTGTTCACCTTTGTTGTATTCTTTTCTCGAATTTGTTCAACCTCGCAAGGTTCTTTGGTTTCACTCGTTTGTCAAAGAAGCAACTTAGTTTTACCTCTTCTCTTTCTCTTCCATTTTTCTCTCTGGTGCCATTCTAGATATCGGGACGAGATCCTCTCGTAGTGGTGGAGTGTTGTGACGCCCTGAGACCATTGCGCTAGGTGTCTTCCAGTTATTCGTCGGCGTTGCCATGTCATTTGCTTGCGTGTTGCATTTCGTCATGTCATCATGTGCATTGCATCATCATGTTTTCAAAACCTGCATCCGTCCGGGTTCCCCCAGTGCCATCCGTTGTCCGTTCTGAGCCCAGACACACTTGCACGCGCCCGCGACACGTCCAAAATATTATTTTATAAGTGGCCATAAAATGTTCTCGGAATGGGTTGAAAGTTGGCGTGCGGTCTTATTTTAGTGTAGATAGACCGCCTGTCAAGTTTCATCGCATTCAGAGTTCGTTTGATAGCCCAACCGTTAAACTATAGCGGCATTATAGCCGGTCTAACGTCGGACGCTTTCGGTCTCCGGAAACAGTCCCCGGGCCTCTCTCTCTTCTCTTCTCTTAGCCTGAGGACTTCTACACAGCCCACTACTCACCGCCAGGCCCTACCTAACCTCTCTCATCAGCCCGCGACCCTCCTTGCGCGCGCCCGAAAGTTGTCCCGAACCCGACCCGGACTCTCGCTACCGTTGTGTCCGGATCATCCCCAAACATCTACAAAACATCACCATTTTCGTATTTGGACTCCCCAACCTAAGTTTCTTGACCGTCTAATTTGAATCGTAGGACCCAGATGCACCCCAAATCCACCCGCTATATAAATATCGGGGCAACCCTAAAATCGAGAGATGTCCCATCATTCCTCCTCGCCGCCGCACCACTCAAACCCCCCACCTCGGGATCCTCCCAGATCTCCTTCTGCCCGATCTCCCCTACCACCAGCGACCCAACTAGAGCAGCCAGCCCCGCCGCCTCTGCACAGGGCTCGCCGGAGCAGGCACCACCAGGCCATCCCCTGATCCCCTCCTCTCGATCCAACCTCATCGACCTCATCGGAGCCACCGCCCGCTGCATCAGGCCGGCCCCCTCACCCTGTGCCCGTGTCTCTTCTCCCTTCCCTTTCTCTCATCTCCTTGCTTCCTCTCTCTCTTGCAGGGAACACAAGGACCCATGGAGCTCCATGGCCGCCGATGCTCAAATCATCACCGGGAACCGCTCCTCCGCCTTGGGTCCGCCCAAATCAGGACCGTCCCGGCCTTCCTCGCACCTCCTGACGGCAAGCGCCGCCGCCTGCTCCTTCAAGTCCGCCGTCCAGTTCAGGACGAAGCCACCCCCTCTCGAAGTCTCGCCAAGTCCCTTCCTCGCTGCCAAAACCTCGCCGGAGCCCTCGATGGCCGCAGCCGCAGTCCCTTGCTCCTCCGCAACGCCGAGCTCGGAGCCGTCCTCTGCTCCCGCGTCGAGCATCGCCTCTTCCTCCGGATCCCGCCGTCGCGTTTCCGCTTCCAGACTCCAGTGCCACCGTTCCTCTGCTTCGTCTGCTTCCAGCAGGACCACGAGGCGTGCCCGCAGCCCCAAGCTCACCGTCCTCCCACTGGAGAGCTCCACTAGCAGCGCCACCAGGCCTCTGCTCCCATTCCCGTCGCTCCACCGCGCGCCAAGTCCCATGTCGTTGTCGTCCGAAGCCTCGCTGTTGTTTTTTGTCAGATTTCGGGTTCCGGCAGACCCTTGAGGTTCGAACACTGGGGTGCGCGCGGAGATTTCACCTCCTACCTTCCTGCGCCCCTCCGCCTCGCTAAGGTCTAAGCTATGAAAAGAACAACACAAGAGACACAGGGTTTATACTGGTTCGGGCCACCGTTGTGGTGTAATACCCTACTCCAGTGTGTGGTGTGGTGGATTGCCTCTTAGGCTGGTGGTGATGAACAATACAAGGAAGAACAGCCTCGCGAGGGTCTATTCTTGGCTGGGGGGATGAACTGCTGGGAGGAGTTTAGTCACCCTTCTCTCTCTCTCTCTCTCTCTCTCTCTCTTCTCGATTGTCCCCTCTCTCCTTCGATCCTTCCCCTCTCGTGGGTGGCTGGTCCTATTTATAGAGGCCCTGGTCCTCTTCCCAAATATAGAGCGGGAAGGGAGCCAACAATGGCGGGCTAATTTGAAGGGGGACAGCTAGTACCAGCTATCCTGACAAAAGTAGTCTTCGCCTGCACAAAGCTCTGGTGGTGACGCCGTCTTGGGCTCCACGATGACCTCCATCTTGCAGTCCTCCTGGTCTTGGTCTTGTTGCACCGAAATGGCAACCTTTGCTTGATGCCTCGGTACTCCGCGGCTGCGCTTGCCCCCTTTGCACCAAAGGGGAAAGGAGGACACTGCGCGGGCTGGCACCCGCCTGGCGCCCTTGGTCGCTATGGCTTGCATCACGGGCACCTCATGAGGTACCCCGCCTTGATCGCTTCGCCTCCTCGCGAGCCAGCCTGACGAGGCCGTGCCTGAGGAAGCTCCGTGTCGTCCCCGCGAGGCTTCGCCCCTCGCGAGGGTCTCGGTCTGTGTTGATGAAGATGGACCGTGCTGGGCCCCCCTTTGAGCCACGCCGCAGGCCGCAGGCAGGCAAGTCTGGGGACCCCCGTTCCCAGAACACCAACAGTAGCCCTCGGGCCCAAGGCGCGCCCGGGCTTGGCCGTGCAGGGAGGCGAAAGGGCAAGAGCGAAGCGCCGCGGGCCCTATCAGCCTGCGGTCTTGGGTGCCGTGTGGCGGTTGATTGGACGTGGGTGTCTCCACTTTCCCATGGCGCCTCGGCAACTGCACGGACTGGACAAGTCCCTGCATGCAAAGCGGGTCATAATTACCTGCGATCATGGGGGCCGTCGGTTGGCCCTCGCCAGCTATAAGTACGGATCGGCGCGCACCCTTCCAGTTCATCCCCCCTTGCTTCTCCTTCTTCTTCATGGCCCCGTCGAGGAGGTTCTCGGCCGCAGAGAAGGGGAAGGCTCGCCAGGTTGAGCCTGCCTCTCCCCCGCCCAAGCATGCCCGAGGGCGCCCTCGCAAACATCCTGTGGCCACCACGGCAGCTCCCCGCGGCCATGGAGACGATTTCTAGCACAGCGACAGGCGGATTCTTGTGGCCGAGGGGCGCGCTCCGGCTGCGCGCCCCCATAGGCCGCGCTTTCGCGCTGCTGAGGTGCTGTCGGAGTTCGTCGTGTGGTCGGCGGAGCCGACCAGCACCTGGCTTCCACTTCCTCGCTTCCTCCTCGGCGAGCTCCCAGCCGGCGCCCCGGGCGGCCTCTAGCTTCAGGCCGACGACTGCTGCAGCCGGGCCTCATGGGCTTCACTGGAGGTCTCCGCAGCCGGGAGCCTGACCCTGGCCCGCGGTTGGCAGATGTTTGCCCGCGCGCGTGGCCTGAGCCGTCGGTGCACCCTGCACTTCAAGTTCGACGGTGATGCCACCCTCTACGTGAGGGTGTCTGGGGAAGATGGTCGCCGCGCGGGGTGCTGCCCTGAGGGCGACGACCGCGGCTGGGAACCCAGCTCCGGCAATGATGGAGAGGGCAGCGCTCGCGTGGCTGGCGGTGCTCACGGTTTCTATGATTGGATCATGTTTATTGCAATATTGTTATTCACGTAAGTTAGAGAATAATTGTTGTTCTGTTTACATGAATAAGACCTTCTATGGTCATACACCCAATGAAAATGGTTTGTTGGATCTCGATCGTGGTGATACACATTTTCATAATATTGAAGCCAAAAGATGCAAAGTTAATAATGATAGTGCAACTTATTTGTGGCATTGTCGTTTAGGTCATACTGGTGTAAAGCGCATAAAGAAAATCCATGCTGATGGGCTTTTTGGAATCACTTGATTATGAATCAGTTGATGCTTGTGAACCATGCCTCATGGGCAAGATGACTAAGACTCCGTTCTCCGGAACAATGGAGCGAGCAACAGATTTGTTGGAAATCATACATACTAATGTATGTGGTCCGATGAATATTGAGGCTCGCGGCAGGTATCATTATTTTCTGATCTTCACAGATGATTTGAGCAGATATGAGTATATCTAGATGAAACACAAGTCTGAAACATTTGAAAAGTTCAAAGAATTTCAGAGTGAAGTGGAGAATCATCGTAACAAAAATAAAAGTTTCTACGATATGATTGCAGAAGTAAAATATTTGAGTTACGAGTTTGGCCTTCAGTTAAAACAATGTGAAATAGTTTCACTACTCACGCCACCTGGAACACCACAGCATAATGGTGTGTCTGAACATCATAACTGTACTATTATTGGATATAGTGCAATCTATGATGTTTCTTACCGATTAACCACTATATTTTTGGGGGTTATGTATTACAGACAGCTGCATTCACGTTAAAAAGGACACCATCTAAATCCATTGAGACGACACCGTATGAACTGTGGTTTGGCAAGAAACCAAAGTTGTCGTTTCTTAAAGTTTGGGGTTACGATGCTTATAAGAAAAGTTTCATCCTGATAAGTTCAAACCCAAATTGAAGAAATGTGTCTTCATAGGATACCCAAAGGAGACAGTTGGGTACACCTTCTATCACAGATCCGAAGGCAATACATTCGTTGTTGAGAATGGATCCTTTCTAGAGAAGGAGTTTCTCTCGAAAGAAGTGAGTGGGAGGAAAGTAGAACTTGATGAGGTAACTATACCTGCTCCCTTATTGGAAAGTAGATCATCACAGAAATCTGTTTCTGTGACTCCTACACCAATTAGTGAGGAAGCTAATGATGATGATCATGTAACTTCAGATCAAGTTACACCGTACCTTGTAGGTCAACCAGAGTAAGATCCGCACTAGAGTGGTACGGTAATCCTGTTCTGGAGGTCATGTAAATTGACCATGACGAACCTACGAACTATGAGGAAACGATGATGAGCCCAGATTCCGCGAAATGTCTTGAGGCCATGAAATCTGAGATTGGATCCATGTATAAGAACAAAGTATGGACTTTGATTGAATTGCCCAATGATCGGTGATTCATTAAGAATAAATGGATCTTCAAGAGGAAGACGGACGCTGATAGTAGTGTTACTATCCACAAAGCTAGAATTGTCGCAAAAGGTTTTTCGACAAGTTCAAGGTGTTGACTAGGATGAGAGTTTCTCACTCGTATCTATGCTTAAGTCTGTCCGAATCATGTTAGCAATTGCCGCATTTTATGAAATCTGGCAAATGGATAAACAAAACTACATTTCTTGTTGGATTTATTTAAGTAGAGTTGTATATGATGCAACCAAAAGGTTTTGTCAATCCTAAAGGTGCTAACAAAATATGCAAGCTCCAGCGATCCATATATGGACTGGTGCAAGCATCTCGGAGTTGGAATATACGCTTTGATAAGTTGATCAAAGCATATAGTTTTATACAGAGTTGTGGTGAAGCCTGTATTTATAGGAAAGTGAGTGGGAGCACTACAACATTTCTCATAAGTATATGTGAATGACATATTGTTGATCGGAGATAATGTAGAATTATTCTGCAAAGCAGAAAGGAGTGTTTGAAAGGAGTTTTTCAAAGAAAGACCTTGATGAAGCTGCTTACACATTGAGCATCGAGATCTATAGAGATAGATCAAGACATTTGATAAGTTATTTCAATGATTACATACCTTGACAAGATTTTGAAGTAGTTCAAAATGGAACAGTCAAAGAAGGAGTTCTTACCTGTGTTGCCAGGTGTGAAGTTGAGTAAAGACTGAAAACCCGACCACAGCAGAGAATAGAAAGAGAATGATAAGTCATTCCCTATGCCTCAGTCATAGGTTCTATAAAGTATGATATGTTGTTTACCAGTCCTATTGTATACCTTAGCATCTTTCTGGCAAGGGAGTACAATAGTGATCTAGGAGTAGATCACTGGACATCGGTCAAAATTATCCTTAGAGGACTAAGGAAATATTTCTCGATTATGGAGGTGATAAAAGAGTTCGTCATAAAGAGTTACGTCGATGCAAGCTTTAACACCAATCTGGATGACTCTAAGTCACGATCTATATACATATTGAAAGTGGGAGCTATTAGCTAGAGTAGCTCCGTGCAGAGCTTTGTAGACATAGAACTTTGCAAAACACTTACGGATCTGAATGTGACAAACCCGTTGACCAAAATTATATCACAAGCAAAACATGATCACACCTTAATACTCTTTGGGTGTTAATCACATAGTGATCTGAACTAGATTACAGACTCTAGTAAACCCTTTGGGTTTTGGTCACATGTCGATGTGAACTATGGGTGTTAACCACATAAAGATGTGAACTATTGATGTTAAATCACATGGCGATGTGATCTAGATTATTGACTCTAGTGCAAGTGGGAGACTGAAGGAAATATGCCCTAGAGGCAATAATAAAGTTATTATTTATTTCCTTATATCATGATAAATGTTTATTATTCATGCTAGAATTGTATTAACCGGAAACATAATACATGTGTGAATACATAGACAAACAGAGTGTCACTAGTATGCCTCTACTTGACTAGCTCATTGATCAAAGATGGTTAAGTTTCCTAACCATAGACACGAGTTGTCATTTGATTAACGGGATCACAACATTAGGAGAATGATGTGATTAACTTGACCCATTTCATTAGCTTAGCACTTGATCGTTTAGTTTGTTGCTATTGCTTTCTTCATGACTTATACATGTTCCTATGACTATGAGATTATGCAACTCCCGTTTACCGGAGGAACACTTTGTGTGCTACCAAACGTCACAACGTAACTGGGTGATTATAAAGGTGCTCTACAGGTGTCTCCAAAGGTACTTGTTGGGTTGGAGTATTTTGAGATTAGGATTTGTCACTCCGATTGTCGGAGAGGTATCTCTGGGCCCTCTCGGTAATGCACATCACTTAAGCCTTGCAAGCATTGCAACTAATGAGTTAGTTGCGTGATGATGTATTACGGAACGAGTAAAGAGACTTGCCGGTAACGAGATTGAACTAGGTATTGAGATACCGACGATCAAATCTCGGGCAAGTAACATACCGATGACAAAGGTAACAACGTATGTTGTTATGCAGTCTGACCGATAAAGATCTTCGTAGAATATGTAGGAGCCAATATGGGCATCCAGGTCCCGCTATTGGTTATTGACCAGAGAGGTGTCTCGGTCATGTCTACATAGTTCTCGAACCCATAGGGTGCGCATGCTTAATGTTCGTTGATGATATAGTAGTATGAGTTATGTATGTTGGTGACCGAATGTTGTTCGGAGTTTTGGATGAGATCACGGATATGACGAGGAACTCCGGAATGGTCCGGAAGTAAAGATTGATATTTGGATAGTAGTGTTTGATCTCCGAAGGGTTCCGGAATTCACCGGAAGGGGTTCCGGATGTTTCTCGAAATGTTTGGGCATGAGAACACTTTATCTAGGCCAAAGGGGAAAGCCCATGAGGTTTTCGGAAAGCGCAAAAGGAAGTTTTGCGGAGTCCAGGGGCCAAACGCCAGGGTCCCTGGCGTCTGGGTCCAGACGCCGGGAACCCTGGCGTCTGGCCCTAGAGTCCAAGAAGGACTCTTTCCTTTCGGGTGAAACCGACATTGTGGAGGCTTTTACTCCAAGTTTCGACCCCAAGGCTCAACATATAAATAGAGGGGCAGGGCTAGCACCCAAGATAGATCAAGAAACACCAAGCCATGTGCCAGCAGCCCCGTCCCCTCTAGTTTATCCTCCATCATAGTTTTCGTAGTGCTTAGGCGAAGCCCTGCAGATATTGTTCTTCACCAACACCATCACCACGCTGTCGTGCTGCTAGAACTCATCTACTACTTCGCCCTTCTTGCTGGATCGAGAAGGCGAGGACGTCACCGAGTCGAACGTGTGCAGAACTCGGAGGTGCCGTGCTTTCGGTACTTGGATCAGTCGGACCGTGAAGACATACGACTACATCAACCGCGTTGATATAATGCTTTTGTGAACGGTCTACGAGGGTACGTAGACAAAACTCTCCCCTCTCATTGCTATGCATCACCATGATCCTGCATGTGCGTAGGATTTTTTTAAAATTACTACGTTCCCCAACAAACGTTGCCGCGCCCTCCATAGCTATCTTCCCACCGCCGCTCTCTCTGTCGCCATGGTCACCGCCATGCTCTCTGTTGCTCGCTCACTCTATCGCCGTGGTCACCGCCGCTCTCTGTCGCCCACTTATATAGCACACCTGCAACAACTCTCTGCTCAAAGGCTCTTTGTTGGGTCCCACAAGCCACGCGTGCAACGGTCTGATCGTCTAGCGCGTCTCTGTTGTCTGGTCCCACCTGTAAGGGCCGAGTCAAAAGGTTGACCTGACGGAGACGGCGATGCTCACGGAACGAGTTGGTGCACACGGACTAGGGGCAAAACTGAGCATGATTCGCATCTGAGGGCAAAACTGAGCACATGGACACCACTAAGGGCAAAAGGATAATTTACCCTCTTGCTTAAGGCATTACTCCGTTCTTGTTAACTTAATACACTAGATGCATGTTGGATAGCGGCTGATGTGTGGAGTAATAGTAGTAGATGCAGGCAGGAGTCAGTCTACTTGTCTCAGACATGATGCCTATATACATGATTATTGCCTTGGATATCGTCATAACTATGTGCTTTTCTATCAATTGCTCAACATTAATTTGTTTACCCACCGTATGGTTTCTTTCAAGAGAGAAGCATCTACTGAAAACTATGGCCCCCCGGGTCTATCTTTTATCATATTATTTTCAGATCTACAAATTCAAAAACACAAAAATACGTTGCTACAATTTATTTACTTTTATTTTATTTCACACTTTTACTTATCTTTTATATCTATCACTATCAGATCTCATCCTTGCAAGTAACCATGAAGCGATTAGCAACTCCTTTATTGCGCTGGGTGCAAGTATTTGTTTGTTTGTGCAGGTACAACTATTGGAGACTTGTGTGTTCCTCCTACCGGATTGATACCTTGGTTCTCAACCGAGGAAAATGCTTATCTCTACTTTGCCGCATCACCCTTTCCTCTTCAAGGGAAAAACCAACGCAAGCTCAAGAAGTAGCAGGAATAATTTCTGGCGCCATTGCCGAGGAAGATCTACATCAAGCCTACCAAGTACCTATCATAAACTCGCATCTCTTGCATTTACATTATTTGCCATTTGCCTCTCATTTTTCGCTCCCCCATTTCTAAAATGTTTTCAGAAAAATAAAAAAATATTTTCCTTTTTATTTGCCTTCTTTCCATTTGCCTTTTTGTTTTATCCTTGTTTGCTTGCTTGCTTTGTCATCATGTCTCAGTTTAAAAATGTTGATCCTTACCATAGAAAGTTGGAAGAGATTGAAAATAATGCTAAAAGCTTCATGTCTTTGCAATTTGAGCATAACAATTTATTTAGGAATGAACTTAAAGAACAATCTACTATGACAGAGTATATCAATAAACAACTTGATGATGTTAATAAAGAATTTATTCGTCTTCAATCTCAACTTGTTCATATTGAATGTTTAGTAGGCCGAATTTCCGATAAGCAAACTATGTTAGTGAATAAGATGGGTGCTAAACCCGAATCTTTGAATCCTGATGAAGATCTTAAAGTGATTGGTGTGACTCCTATTGAATCTTTGTTTGCTAATATAAAACTTGATAAAGAAGGGTCTAGAGATGAGTCAACTTTAGCTAGAAGGTGTCCCAATAATTTGGAGGGTGATGATCTTAACGAAAAAATTGATAAAAGTGGGGTTGGCGAGGTCAAAACTTTAATTAGTGATGTGCCCACTCTTTTGGATTACAAGGAATTTAATTATGATAATTGTTCTTTGGTTGAGTGTATTTACTTGTTACAATCCATGCTCAATTCACCTCATGCTTATGATCAAAATAAGGCTTTTACTAAACATATCATTGATGCTATGATGAAATATTTTGAAGAAAAACTTGAGTTGGAAGTTTCAATTATTAGAAAGTTATATGATGAATGTGAACCTACTGTTAAAATTAAGATTAAAGATTATGAGTGCAATGCTTTATGTGATTTGGGTGCTAGCATTTCCACTATTCCAAAATCTTCGTGTGATGTGCTAGGCTTCCATAAACTTGATGATTGTTCTTTAAATTTGCACTTAGCGGATTCCACTATTTTTTCGAGAAACTACGGATTCCACTATTAAGAAACCTATGGGAAGAATTAATGATGTTCTTATTATTGCAAACAAGAATTATGTGCCCGTAGATTTCATTGTGCTTGATATTGATTGCAATCCTACATGCCCCATAATTCTTGGTAGACCTTTCCCTAGAACGATTGGTGCAATTATTGATATGAAAGAATGAAACATTAGATTTCAATTTCCATTAAGGAAGTGCATGGAGCACTTTCCAAGAAAGAAAATTAAGTTACCATATGAATCTATTATGAGGTCCACTTATGGATTGAAAACCAAAGATGACAATACCTAGATCTATGCAATATGCCTAGCTAAGGGCATAAAACTATAGCGCTAGTTGGGAGGCAACCCAATAGTTATCTTTTATTTTTTTGTTTACTTTTATGTTTTTCAATAAATATGCAATTATGCTACTTTTATGATTGTGCTTTAGTATTTCAATTTGTGTTTTCCCAAGTAAAGCCTTTAGTATGGTTTGGGTGATAGTTGATTTGATTCTGTTGAAAAACAGAAACTTTAGTGCCTAGTTATGGAATTTTATAAATTCACAAAAACATGATTTTGCTCTGAAAGTTTTACACAAGATTGATATACAAATTTCCCACGTTGTCCTAATTTTTCAGAATTTTTGGAGTTACAGAACTTTGGCCAATGTTCAGATTACTACAATCTGTTCTGTTTTTGACATATTTTGTTTCAATGTGTTCTTCGCTTGTTTTGATGAATGTACGGATTGTATCAGGGGGTACAAGCCATGGTGAATTTAGAATACAATAGATATAATGCTAATATGAAATTGAATGAGCTTACAATAGTACCTAAAAGTGGTGATTTGCTTTACTATACTCACGGATCTCACGAGTTTTCTGTTCAGTTTTGTGTTGTGAAGTTTTTAAGTTTTGAGTGAAGTTTCAATGCGATAAGGAATAAAGAGTGGAAAGAGCCTAAGCTTGGGGATTCCCAAGGCACCCCAAGGTAATATTTAAGGACAACCAAGCATCTAAGCTTGGGGATGCTCCGGATGACATCCCCTCTTTTGTCTACAATCCATCGGTAAATTACTTGAGGCTATATGAGGGAGTACTGGATTAGGGGGTGTTCGGATAGCCGGACTATACCTTCAGCCGGACTACTGGACTATGAAGATACAAGATTGAAGACTTCATCCCGTGTCCGGGAGGGACTTTCCTTGGCGTGGAAGGCAAGCTTGGCGATACGGATATGTAGATCTCCTACCATTGTAACCGACTCTATGTAACCTTAACCCTATCCGGTGTCTATATAAACCGGAGGGTTTTAGTCCGTAGGACAACATACACATCAACAATCATACCATAGGCTAGCTTCTAGGGTTTAGCCTCTTCGATCTTGTGGTAGATCTACTCTTGTACTACCCATATCATCAATATTAATCAAGCAGGACGTAAGGTTTTACCTCCATCGAGAGGGCCCGAACCTGGGTAAAACTTCGTGTCCCCTGCCTCCTATTACCATCCGGCCTAGACGCACAGTTCGGGACCCCCTACCTGAGATCTGCCGGTTTTGACACCGACATTGGTGCTTTCATTGAGAGTTCCTCTGTGTCGTCGCTGTCAGGCTCGATGGCTCCTACGATCATCGATAGCGATGCAGTCCAAGGTGAGGCCTTCCTCCCCGAATAGATCTTCGTCTTTGGTGGCTTCGCACTACGGGCCAATTCGCTTGGCCGTCTGGAGCAGATCGAAAGCTACGCCCCTGGCCGTCAGGTCAAGATTTGGAAGTTTAAACTACATAGCTGACATCCGCGGGGACTTGATCTTCGACGGATTCGAGCCACTGCCGAGCGCGCCGCACTGTCACGACAAGCATGATCTAGCTCTGCCGCCGAACAGTGCCCTGGAGGCCGCACCCGCATCGGCTCCGACCCTTAATTCGGAGCCAACTGCGTCGATCGAGGATGGGCAGTTGGACGTCACCTCGGGGGCTGCGACCCCAACGGCGATTGAGCCAAGCACCAGCCCCGTACTGTGCGAGACTCGTGACTCCAAGGAGCCGGACTCCTCTCCGGACTCCGAACCCTTTGCGCCCCTGCCGATCGAATCTGATTGGGCGCCGATCATGGAGTTCACTACCGCGGACATCTTTCAGCACTCGCCTTTCGGTGATATCCTGAAGTCACTGAAGTCTCTCTCTCTTTATCAGGAGAGCCCTGGCCAGACTACGGTCAGCAAGGTTGGGGTACGGACGATGAAGAAATTCAAATCCCACCCACCACCCACTTTGTAGCCACTGTCGATGACTTAACCGACATGCTCGACTTCGACTCCGAAGATACCGACGGTATGGACGCCGATGAAGGAGATGATGAAGAACAAGCGCCTACTAGGCCCTGGAAAGCCACCTCATCGTATGACATATACATGGTGGACACCCCAAAAGAGGGAGATGGCGATGGAACAACGGAGGATGACCCCTCCAAGAAACAGCCTAAGCGCCGGCGTCAGCGGCGCCGCTCAAAATCCCGCCAAAACAAACAAGGTGATTCCAGCACGGGAGATAATAATACTCCGGAAAGCGCCGAAGAAAACCCCCTCCAGCAAGATTTAGCACAGGAGGATGGAGAAACCAGCCCTCATGAGAGAGCGGCAGACAGAGAGGTCGAGGACGATAATTATATGCCTCCCTCCGAAGACGAGGCAAGCCTCGACGACGACGAATTCGTCGTGCCAGAGGATCCCGTCGAGCAAAAGCGTTTTCAACGCAGGCTTATGGCCACGGCAAGAAGCCTCAAGAAAAAACAGCAACAGCTTAGAGCTGATCAAGATTTGCTAGTCGACAGATGGACTGAAGTCCTTGCGGCCGAAGAGCATAAACTCGAACGCCCCTCCAAGAGCTACCCAAAGCGCAGGTTGCTACCCCGATTAGAGGAGGAAGCACTTGATGCGGCCGACCGGCCACCTCGTGGTCGCGACAGAGAGGCCTCTCGGCCCTCCACTCAAGCCGCACCCCGTACCAAGGCACGGGAATATGCGCCGGACTTACGAGACATGTTGGAGGACAAGGCAAGGCAAACAAGATCGATCTACGGATCGCGTGGGCGCCCCACGGCTCGAGACGGTAACCGTCACGCCGGCCACAAATTCGGCGGGGCCGAACACAGTAGACAAAGCTCATTGGAGCTACGTCATGATATAGCCCAGTACAGAGGCGCCGCACACCCACTCTGCTTTACAGACGAAATAATGGATCATCAAATCCCCGAGGGTTTCAAACCCGTAAACATCGAATCATATGATGGCACAACAGATCCTGCGGTATGGATCGAGGATTATCTCCTTCATATCCACATGGCCCGCGGCGATGATTTCCACGCCATCAAATACCTCCCACTCAAGCTTAAAGGACCAGCTCGGCATTGGCTTAACAGCTTGCCAACAGGATCAATCAGTTGTTGGGAGGACCTGGAAGCCGCATTCCTCGACAATTTCCAGGGCACTTATGTGCGACCCCCAGACGCCGATGACCTAAGTCACGTAATTCAGCAGCCAGAGGAATCGGCCAGGCAATTCTGGACACGGTTCCTAACAAAGAAAAATCAAATAGTCGACTGTCCGGACGCTGAGGCCCTAGCAGCCTTCAAGCACAATATCCGTGACGAGTGGCTGGCCCGGCACCTTGGACAGGAAAAGCCGAAATCTATGGCAGCACTCACGACACTCATGACCCGCTTTTGCGCGGGAGAAGACAGCTGGCTTGCTCGTAGCAACAATATGACCAAAAACCCTGGTAATTCGGACACCAGGGACAGTAGTGGCAGGTCGCGTCGCAACAAGCAGAAGCGCCGCATTAACGGCGACAATGCTGAGGATACGGCAGTTAATGCCGGATTCAGAGGCTCTAAATCCGGTCAGCGGAAAAATCCATTCAAAAGGAATCCTAGGGGCCCGTCCAGTTTGGACCGAATACTCGACCGCTTGTGCCAGATACATGGCACCCCCGAAAAGCCGGCCAATCACACCAATAGGGATTGTTGGGTGTTCAAGCAGGCAGGCAAGTTAAACGCCGAAAATGAAGACAAGGGGCTGCATAGCGATGACGACGAGGAGCCCCGGCCGCCGAACAACAGTGGACAGAAGGGTTTTCCCCCACAAGTGCGGACGGTGAACATGATATACGCAACCCACGTCCCCAAAAGGGAGCGGAAGCGCGCGTTAAGGGACGTATACGCGGTAGAGCCAGTCGCCCCAAAGTTCAACCCATGGTCCTCCTGCCCGATCACCTTTGATCGAAGGGACCATCCCACTAGCATCCGTCATGGCGGATTCGCCGCATTGGTCCTAGACCCAATCATTGACGGATTTCATCTCACTAGAGTCCTTATGGACGGCGGCAGCAGCCTGAACCTGCTTTACCAGGATACAGTGCGCAAAATGGGCATAGATCCCTCGAGGATTAAACCCACCAAAATGACCTTTAAAGGTGTAATACCAGGTGTAGAGGCCAACTGTACAGGCTCAGTTACACTTGAAGTGGTCTTCGGATCTCCGGATAATTTCCGAAGCGAGGAGTTAATCTTCGACATAGTCCCGTTTCGCAGTGGTTATCACGCACTGCTCGGGCGAACCGCATTCGCTAAGTTCAATGCGGTACCACACTACGCATACCTTAAGCTCAAGATGCCGGGCCCTCGAGGAGTAATTACGGTCAATGGAAACACCGAACGCTCCCTCCGAACGGAGGAGCACACGGCGGCCCTTGCAGCGGAAGTACAAAGCAGCCTCTCCAGGCAGTTCTCCAGTCCGGCCACTAAACGACCGGACACCGTCAAGCGCGCCCGGCGTAACCTACAACAAGACCGCCTGGCACGATCCGAGCAGGCGTAGCAATGCGGCCCCAACTCCAACCCTCGCAAAAAGGCGACGCCAGTACTTCGCGTCCATAACTACGCCCTAGAGATACCATGGGTACAGGGGGAGGGGCACCATCACGGCACGCCCAAAAATACGGCTTAAACCGTACCAGGGGCTGCCGATTTTTTTAATTTTTTTTCTCTTACTTTCAGGACTCCATCCTTCGGAAGGCCTGTTCGGCAGTTCAATTGCCGCACAAACGATGCAAGAACCAGGGAAGCAGACAAGCCACGCCGCAGTACGGAACTCCCAGGTGGTCTCTATCACGAGCAGTATACCTGTTCCGCATATTATTCCGCAGCTTGCCCCTGGAACGGACATGTTAACTAGTCCAACCTTCCACTTATCGCATTATTTGTATCGTTCTGCTTTGATCGCAGCCCTTTTTAATAAACAATGCATAGCTTTCGTCTATTTTTGCATTACCTTTTTTCTTTTTTATGTATGTTCCTTAACGACATGTTGCACCCGTACACGTTGGTACGGCCAAAATACGCCAGGGGCTTTAGTACCCCTCAATATGGTGTGAGAAGTCCGAACACTTTAACAAGTGCGGCACCCCGAACTTATAGCATTATATGCATCGGCTCCGAATCATGTCTTGGGTCAATAGTTGGGTTTGCCCGGCTCCTATGTTTTGGTGCCTTACGTTCCGCTATATCGGCTAAGGTAGCACTAGGAGAACCACTGCGATTGTGCCCCAGTTGAGCTGGGTCGAGCACCTCAGTGGAGAAAGCTAAAACTGACTGTCATGATGAAGCGAGAGCTGGTCGCTGTTCGAGAGGTTTTTCGAGTCCCTAAAGACTTATGCCGCTTAGGGCGAGGAGCCGGCTCTGTCCGGCCAAGGCGTGGATAGCGCCCCGAACTCGGTCTTCCGAATACCAGGGGCTTCGCCGAAATTTAAAATTATAGAATTCTATGGCTAAGTGAGAGTGTTCACGCATTATAGTCCGATTGCCTTGTTCGTTGGGCTGAGCGCCTCCCTCGAAGGACCCAAACATGGGAAAAAGAGCGCTCAGGTTTATCCCCGAACACCCCAGCACTAGCGGCACGGGGGCAGAAGCCGACGACTCGCCATCTCTCAGAATTGATAAACAGCCGCACAGAAGGTAATATTTTAAATTCCAACAGCATTGCTTAGCGCATATAAACAAGTTTTCAGCGCACAGGACAAAACGAGCAAGTTTCACTCAAAAATTACATCCCTAGAACATTCATCCGCCACAAGGCGGGCACCCTTCAGAACATCCTTATAGTAATTCTCGGGCTTGCGATGCTCTTTCCCCGGCGGTGGCCCGTCCTTCACCAGCTTCTCAGCATCCAGCTTGCCCCAGTGCACCTTAGCACGGGCAAGGGCCCTACGGGCACCTTCAATGCAGACGGAGCGCTTGATGACTTCGAGCCTTGGACAGGCCTCCACCAACCGCCGCACCAGCCCGAAATAGCTCCCAGGCAGAGCCCCTCCAGGCCACAGCCGAACAATGAGGCCCTTCATGGCCTGTTCGGCCGCCTTGTGGAGCTCGACCAGTTGCTTCAGCTGGTCGCTCAGGGGCACGGGGTGTCCGGCCTCAGTATACTGAGACCAGAACACCTTCTCTGTCGAGCTGCCCTCCTCGGCTCGGTAGAATGCGGCGGCATCGGATACACTCCGGGGAAGATCTGCGAACGCTCCTGGAGAGCTCCGGATTCGGGTAAGTAACAAGTAACTCACGTTTATGTGTTTGCTTTGCATAAAGAATGCCTTACCCGCCGCTATCTTCTTCACCTCATCCAACTCCTGGAGGGTCTTCTGGGATTCGGCCTTGGCAAACTTGGCGTTTTCAATAGCCACCGCGAGCTCGGACGCTCGCGTCTTTGAGTCAAGCTCCAAACTCTCATGTTTTTCCATGAGAGCCTGGAGCTCTTGCCGCACCTTGCCAACCTCGGCCTCATACTTCTCCCGCTCGGTGCGCTCCGAGGCCGCCCTCTTCTCGGCCTCGACCAGCGCCTGCTTAAGGGTCGCCACTTCAGACGTGGCCCCTAAAATAGCCATGATAATCCTACCATTCTTTGCAATTGCACCCTTTTATATATATTTGCATGGTATTTCTTACCTTCATTGTCCTCAAGCTGCTTCTTGGCACGACCGAGCTCTTGCTCGGACCGCTCGAGGTTCTGCTTTAGCGTGTCCACTTCCGCAGTCAGTGCGGCGGACGCAAGCAGAGATGCATGCATACGCATATTGACTCCTTTTGTTAGACTCCTGCGAATTTTATTTGATCCTCTATTCGGCTTTTCTTCCCGAACACCAAACAGAGCATCAGGGGCTACTGTCTATGCGGTACTATTATTTACACATTCTTTACTTACCTCAAAGCCTGTCAAAAGGCTAGTACAAGCTTCAGTCAGTCCGCTCTTGGCGGACTGAACCTTCTGGACCACTGCACTCATAATAGCGCGGTGCTCCTCGTCGATGGAGGCGCCTTGGAGCGCCTCCAACATATTGTTCGGCGCCTCCGGTTGGATGGGGGCCGCCGACACGGTGGACTTGCTCCTCTTGGAAGGAGGTCCCCCGCCGGACTCTGGAACCTTTGAAGGTTCCGGAGTGGTGTCCGGCCTAGAGCCGGACTTGGAGCCCTGAGGGGTTTCATCCCCTTTACTCCTGGAGTCCGGTAGGTCGCCTTGCGACGCCTCCAGGACCACCTCCTCCCGGCTTGGAACCTGTTGGGACAACACTTTGGTGTCATCCGTAGGGCGGGGGGAGGAAGCCGTCAGAAGCGAGTTCACATCCGACGAGTCCAGTGAGCCGCTCGACGACGCATCGAGCCGGTCTTTGGGTGGGCTGCATAAACATATTCGACGTAAGGGAAAGCTGTGCAATAAACGAATACTATGAATTACTCTGGTATCCGGATACTTACGATTTTGCCAAGGGCTTGGCCCTGGGCTGCCACTCCTCTCCGCCGCCGGCGTCGGTGGAGTAGTCCGGAGGAAGGGTTTTCCCCTTCTTGGACCCTCCGGCCTCCCCAGAGAGGGCGGCCTTCCTTTTCTTCTCTCCTCCCGCTGGGGGGGAGAGCTCTCCTCTTCTTCCTCCTCGTCTTCATGGGAGGAATGCGCCTCGGAGCCATCAGATGATGGATCCGACACCTCATAGCGCCGGGCACTCTTTCGAGTCCCCGCGGCCTTTTTTGCGGCCTTCTTCTCCGGCACCACATAGGGTGCCGGAACCAGCAGCTTCGCCAACCGAGCGTCCACTGGACCTTAGGGCAAAGGAGCCAGACAGTTGATCCGTCTGGATGTCACCTGCCAATCCTGTCAAAGGTAAGGGAGTTTAGATCCCGCATGGAGTCAAACTATGAAAAACTGATACCCTGTAAAAGGAAAAAATAGCTTACCATGAGAGCATGACGCTGCGCACTGAATCCGCGATCCTCAGTAGCGGATGCGGGAGCCTCAGCGCCCTTGAAAATCACCTTCCAGGCATCTTCGTACATCGTGTCAAAGAGCCTGCTCAGAGTTTGGTGCCGCGCCGGGTCGAACTCCCACAGGTTGAAAGCCCGTTGTTGACACGGGAGGATCAAGCGGATGAGCATAACCTGGACTATGTTGAAAAGTTTGAGCTTCTTGTCCACCAGGGTTTGGACGCATGTTTGGAGTCCGGTCAGCTCTCCCTTCTTACCCCACGATAGGCTCGTCTCCTTCCAGGAGGTGAGCCGCATAGGGGGTCCGGATCGGAACTCGGGGGGTGCGACCCATTCGGCATCGCGCGGCTCGGTGATGTAAAACCACCCCGATTGCCACCCCTTCAGGGTCTCCACAAAGGAGCCCTCGAGCCATAGGACGTTGGCCATCTTGCCCACCATGGCGCCTCTGCACTCCGCCTGGTTGTCGCGCACCACCTTCGGCTTGACGTTGAAAGTCTTGAGCCATAGGCCGAAACGGGGGCAGATGCAGAGGAAGGCCTCACACACGACGATAAACGCCGAGATGTTGAGGACGAAGTTCGAGGCCAGATCGTGGAAATCCAGGCCGTAGTAGAACATGAGCCCCGGACAAATGGGTGGAGAGGGAAGCCCAGTCCGCGGAGGAAATGGGGGAGGAACACCACCCTCTCATGGGGCCTAGGGGTGGGGATGAGCTGCCCCTTTTCGGGGAGCCGGTACGCGATGTCGTTAGACAGGTATCCGGCCTTCCTCAGCTTTTTGATATGTCCCTCCGTGACGGAGGAGACCATCCACTTGCCTCCCGCTCCGGACATGGCTGGAGAAGGTTGAGGTGGGGAGTGCGGACTTGGGCGCTGGAGCTCGAGTGCGCAAGAATGGATAGGCGAAGGAGGAAGAAGGCGTAGGTGAAAAGGTGGATCTTTATCCCCTTATATGGGTGGACGCAACTACATGTCCCCACCAGCCTGGTAAAACTCGCTTATCTCCAAGCGCCGTAATCAATGGCGCGGTTGGGTTACCCACGCCCGTATTGATGAGAATCCCGGGATAAGGGGACACGATCTCTGCTTTAACAAGACGTGCCAAGGAAACCGCCTCGCATGACGCGCTGAGGTGGGATAATGAAACGACTCGAATAAAGGCTTGGCCGTGGTGTGAAACGCTACAGAATACGTCAGCAAATTAGATTGGTGTAAATATTATTCTCTCTATGGCAATATGTGGAAACTTATTTTGCAGTGGACACTATCTTTGTGTTCAAAATCTTCTATGAAGTACTTGGAGGAGGAACCCGCCTTGCAATGCCGAAGACAATCTGCGCGCCAGACTCGTCATCATTGAAGCCTGGTTCAGGGTCTACTGAGGGAGTCCTGGATTAGGGGGTGTTCGGATAGCCGAACTATACCTTCAGCCAGACTCCTGGACTATGAAGATACAAGATTGAAGACTTCGTCCCGTGTCCGGGAGAGACTTTCCTTGGCGTGGAAGGCAAGCTTGGCGATACGGATATGTAGATCTCCTACCATTGTAACTGACTCTATGTAACCCTAACCCTATCCGGTGTCTATATAAACCGGAGGCTTTTAGTCTGTAGGACAACATACACATCAACAATCATACCATAAGCTAGCTTCTAGGGTTTAGCCTCTTCGATCTCGTGGTAGATCTACTCTTGTACTACCCATATCATCAATATTAATCAAGCAGGACGTAGGGTTTTACCTCCATCGAGAGGGCCCGAACCTGGGTAAAACTTCGTGTCCCCTGCCTCCTATTACCATCCGGCCTAGATGCACAGTTCGGGACCCCCTACCCGAGATCCGCCGGTTTTGACACCGACACTATATTTTATTCACTACATGATATGAGTTTTGCTTAGAGCGTCATGTATTATATGAGTCTTTGCTTTATTTTCTTTTTAGTTTACCACAATCATCCTTGCTGGACACACCTTTTTGAGAGGGACACACATTATTCGTGAATTTATTAGAATACTCTTTGAGCTTCACTTATATCTTTTGAGCTATGTAGTTGCTCTAGTGCTTCACTTATACATTTTAGAGCACAGTGATGGTTGTATTTTAAAGAAATTGATGAGCTCTCATGATTCACATATATTATTTCGGGAGTATTATAAATAGTATGGTAATTTTCTTGGGTCATGAATTTGGTCCTAATATGATGGGTATTCAAGAGGGATATAATAAAAACTTTCATGCAGATCACTGAATATGATAAGTCTGATTGCTTGCAATACTTTTGCGATATATAGGTGGCAATATGCGGGTTATGCTAATGAGTAATTGTGGATTAGTAAGAATATTGGTGTTAAGGTTTGTGATTCCCGAAGCATGCACGTATGGTCTCTTGTTATGCTATGAAATTGGAGCAGGATTTATTATTGATTGTCTTCCTTATGAGTGGCAGTCGGAGACGAGCGATGGTCTTTTCCTACCAATCTATACCCCTAGGGGAATGCGTAGTAGTACTTTTCTTCGAGGGCTAATAAACTTTTGGAATAAGTATGTGAGTTCTTTATGACTAATGTGAGTCCATGGATTATACACACTCTTACCTTTTCGCAATCTGCTAGCCTCTTCGGTACCATGCATTGCCCTTTCTCACCTCGAGTTGTGGTGCAAACTTCATCGGTGCATCCAAACCCCGTGATATGATACACTCTATAACACATAAGCCTCCTCATATCTTTCTCAAAACAACCACCATACCTACTTATTATGGCATTTCCATAGCCATTTGGAGATATATTGCCATGCAACTTCCACTGTTCCATTTTATTATGACACATATCATCATTGTCATATTCCTTTGCATGATCATATAGTTGACATAGTATTTGTGGTTCAACCACCGTTCATATTTTTATACATGTTACGCTAGATCATTGCACATCCCGGTACACCACCGGATGCATTCATATAGAGTCATATTTTTGTTCTAGTATTGAGTTGTAATTCCTGAGTTGTAAGTAAATAGAAGTGTGATGATCATATTCATTATTAGAGCATTGTCCCATGTGAGGAATAAAATAAAAAGAGGCCAAATGATCCCAAGAAAAAAAGGCCAAAGTGTCGAACAAAAGGAAAAAAAAAAGAGAAAGAAAAAAAAAGGAAAAATGAGAGAAAAAGAGAGAAGGGACAATGTTAGTATCCTTCTCCACACTTGTGCTTCAAAGTAGCACCATGTTCTTCATGACAGAGAGTCTCATATTTTGTCACTTTCATATATTACTAGTGGGAATTTTTCATTGTAGAACTTGGCTTGTATATTCCAACGATGGGCTTCCTCAAATGCCCGCCGTCTTCATGAGCAAGCAAGTTGGATGCACACCCACTTAGTTTTCTTTTGAGCTTTCATACACTTATAGCTCTAGTGCATTTGTTGCATGGCAATCCCTACTCCTTGCATTGATATCAATTGATGGGCATCTCCATAGCCCGTTGATTAGGCTTGTCAATGTGAGACTTTCTTCTTTTTTTCTTCTCCATACAACCTGCAACATCATACTCTATTCTACCCATGGTGCTATATCCATGGCTCACGCTCATGTATTGCGTGTGAGTTGAAAAAGCTGAAGTGCGTTAAAAAGTATGAATCAATTGCTCGGCTTATCATTGGGGTTGTGCATGATAAATACTTTGTGTTAAGAAGATGGAGCATAACAAGACTATATGATTTTGTAGGGATAACTTTCTTTAGCCATGCTATTTTGAAAACACATGATTGCTTTTTAGTATGCTTGAAGTATTATTGTTTTTATGTCAATATTAAACTTTTGTTTTGAATCTTATGGATCTGAATATTCATACCACATAAATAACTATTACATGATAAACATGTTAGGTAACATTCCACATCAAAAATTCTGTTTTAATCATTTACCTACTCAAGCACGAGCATGAATTAAGCTTGGGGATGCTTGATACGTCTCCAACGTATCTATAATTTTTTATTGTTCCATGCTATTATATTATCAATCTTGGATGTTTTATGCATTATTATGCTATTTTATATCATTTTTTGGGACTAACCTATTAACCTAGTGCTTAGTGCCAGTTGTTGTTTTTTCCTTGGTTTTGCCTTTACAGGAAATTAATACCAAATGGAGTTCAAATGGAACAAAACTTTTTGACGAGTTTTCTTGGACCACAAGACACCCTGGAAGCTTCGGGAGGAGGCTAGAAGGACCACAAGGCGGTGACATGCTCAGGGGTGCCCCTGTGGCTCTCCTAACCCTAATTCTTCGTCTATAAATTCTCAAATATGCCCCGAAGACCAGAGGGCACAACAAAAATACTTTTCCGCCACCGCAAGTTTCTGTCTTCGTGAGATCCCATCTGGGGACCTGTAACACCCCGAGAATCTTGCTACAGTACCCCCTAATGATGGCCATGTCATCATTATTACTATGCAAATTGCCACTTGTCCTAAAAATCAACTTCAAATTCAAAATTTTAAAATAAAGTCAAAACAATATTTCTTCAAGCGGTAAAACTAAAATGTTCATCATGTGGCAAATATTCCATAACTAATTATGGTGGCAAACCAACATTTGTATTAAGTGGTTTAATGCCCTAAAACAATCAAAACATCGGCTAAAGCAATTATTTAAATGCCTTTTGATTTATAAAAATGCTAAACTAATTTCTTTAACTACCGAACTAATTGTAGTAGTAGCCTAATTTATAATGATATTTTTGGTGCAAGTTTTGTATTTTATAAAACTACTTTAAGCCTACAAATAAAAGTAAACATAAAACAAAAAAGAAAAGAAAACGTTAAAGTAGAAGAAACCCCCCTGCCCCCACTGGGCCCTAGCCCAACAGGCCGACACAGTCAGCCTAACCCCCACACCCGGTCGCCTCCTCCCCCACTGTGCCCCCGACCCGAGTCGCTTCGGGCGCTTGTCCACGCCGGACCCGTGTCGTCGATGATGCCCTGGCGAGGATAAGGCCACCCCGACGCCTCTCCCTCACCCGAATCCCTAGATCCCCACTTCCCCTTCCCCATCGCTCCCTCCCTCGCTCTCCCTCTCTCCCGAGCACCGCCATGGGCGATCCCCGCTGAAGCTCATGGCCATTGTTGTCCCCGTGCCCTCTCGTCGTGTCCGGCTACTCCGCTGGATCCTCTTCGTCGGCCACCGCACTAGAATGAGGTTGGAGCGCTGTGACGCTACCGCCCATGCATGTTCCCCTTGCCGGACTTCACCATCTTCCACCCATCGATTCACGCCGCCTCGACCTCCCTGGCTTCCCTGAGCCATCAACGCACCCCCACTGTGAGCCCCCATCTGTTTTACCTCTCTTCCCAAAGCCGTTCATGCCCGCTACCCCGGCCACACGCGTCCCGCCGTGTATGACCACACACGTCCGCCCGCCCCTACTCTGCGATGCCGCCGTAGTTCTGCTGCTTCTTGCGCTTATCGCCGCTGCCAATGCTGATATTTCTTGCCGCTATCACAGCCGCCGACTGATACGTCTCCAACGTATCTATAATTTTGATTGTTCCATGCTATTATATTATCTGTTTTGGATGTTTAACGGGCTTTAATATGCACTTTTATAATATTTTTGGGACCAACCTATTAACCGGAGGCCTAGTGCCAGTTTCTGTTTTTTGCCTATTTCAGTGTTTCGCAGAAAAGGAATATCATACGGAATCCAGACGGAACGAAACCTTCACGCGGATCTTTCTTGGAACAATAGCAACCCGGGAGACCTGGAGTACAAGTCTGGAACTCCGCGAAGCTTCCACGAGGCAGGGGGTAGGCGCGCCCCACCCTCGTGGGCCCCATGGAGCTCCACCGACGTACTTCTTTCGCCTATATATACTCTTATACCCTAAAAATAAATAGGAAATCCACGAAACCACTTTTCCATCGCCGCAACCTTTTGTACCCGTGAAATCCCATCTGGGACCTTTTCCGGCGATCTGCCAGAGGGGGATTCGATCACGGAGGGCTTCTACATCAACACCATAGCCTCTCCGATGATGTGTGAGTAGTTTACCGCAGACCTTCGGGTCCATAGTTATTAGCTAGATGGCTTCTTCTCTCTCTTTTATCTTCAATACAAAGTTGTCCGCGATGTTCTTGGAGATCTATTCGATGTAATATTCTTTTGTGGTGTGTTTGCCGAGATCCGATGAATTGTGGATTTATGATCAAGTTTATCTATGAACAATGTTTGGTTCTTCTCTGAATTATTATATGCACGATTTGATATCTTTGCAAGTCTCTTCGAATTATCGGTTTAGTTTGGCCTACTAGATTGATCTTTCTTGCAATGGGAGAAGTGCTTAGCTTTGGGTTCAATCTTGCGGTGTCCTTTCCCAGTGATAGTAGGGGCAGCAAGGCACGTATTTTATTGTTGCCATCGAGGATAAAAAGATGGGGTTTATATCATATTGCTTGAGTTTATCCCTCTACATCATGTCATCTTGCCTAAAGCATTACTCTGTTCTTATGAACTTAATACTCTAGATGCATGCTAGATAGCGGTCGATGTGTGGAGTAATAGTAGTAGATGCAGAATCGTTTCGGTCTACTTAACACGGACGTGATGCATGTATTTCATAATCATGCCTAGATATTCTCATAACTATGCGCTTTTCTATCAATTGCTCGGCAGTAATTTGTTCACCCACCATAATACTTGCTATCATGAGAGAAGCCACTAGTGAAACCTATGGCCCCCGGGTCTATTTTATATCATATAAGTTTCCGATCTACAATTCTAGTTTACTATTTATTTTATTTTGCAATCTTTACTTTTCAATCTATACAACAAAAATACCAAAAATATTTATCTTATTATCTTTATTAGATCTCACTTTCGTAAGTGACCGTGAAGGGATTGACAACCCCTTCATCGCGTTGGTTGCGAGGTTCTTGATTGTTTGTGCAGGTACTAGGTGAATTGTGTGTAGTCTCCTACTGGATTGATACCTTGGTTCTCAAAACCTGAGGGAAATACTTACGCTACTTTGCTACATCACCCTTTCCTCTTCAAGGGAAAACCAATGCATGCTAAAGAGGTAGCAAGAAGGATTTCTGGAGCCGTTGCTGGGGAGATCTACGCTCAAGTCAAGACATACCAAGTACCCATCATAAACTCTTCTCCCTCGCATTACATTATTTGCCATTTGCCTCTCGTTTTCCGCTCCCCCACTTCACCTTTGCCCTTTTCTTTCGCCCTTCTTCCGTTCGATCTTGTGTTACCATGTACCTTCTTTGTGCTTGCATCTTCGCTTGCTAAAATTTTATGGATCCTCATCCACTTGTTAATCTCTTTAAGAGATGCAGTTATGATGAACCTATTGCTAGTGAGTTGAGTGCACTAGATTATCTTTATGAGGTTTTGCTTGAAATTCGTGAATCTGAAAAGTGTGATGAATTAATTTATAAAGCGATTCAAGATAGATCTTTCAATAAAAAGCATGATTACAATGATGTTATTATAAATCCTATTAACGTCAATTGTGCTAATAATATGCAAAACCCTAAGCTTGGGGATGCTCGTTTTGCTATGACTACTATTTGTTGCAATGATCATGATTGGGGTGATTCTTCTTATGATCTTGAAAATTTATTTAAGCCCCATGATAGATATGAGATTGATAATAATGTTTGGAATATTGAAAGTGGGTTTGGAAGAGTATCAACTTTAGATCCCACGTATTTGGAGAATGTTCAATCTTATGCAATTTTCGATAAAAGTGGGTTTGGAGAGGTCATGACTTTAGTTAATGTTAATCCCACTATTTTGGAAGAGTGTCAACTTTGCATGCATGTGGATCATGTTGAAAATATTTTATGTGATAGCTATTTTGTTAAATTTTCTTATGTTCCCACATGTAATTATTAATAGAGAGGAAAATATGATTGTAGAAATTTTCATGTTACTAAATTACCTCTCGTTATGTTGAGATTGCTATTGTTTCTTTCCGCTTCCTTGCATATGCTAGTTTTTGCTTGCTACGATAATTTGTTTGCCTATAAGATGCCTATGCATAGGAAGTATGTTAGACTTAGATGTGTTAGTCACGTATTTCATGATGCTCTCTTTGTGCTTCAATTCTTGTCTTTCATGAGCATCATTGAAATTATCAATGCCTAGCTAGGGGCGTTAAACGATAGCGCTTGTTGGGAGGCAACCCAATTTTATTTTTATTCCTTGCTTTTTGTTCCTGTTTAGTAATAAATAAATCATATATTCCCTGTTATGATTGTGTTTTTATGTTTTAATTAGTGTTTGTGCCAAGTAAAGCCTTTAGGATCTTCTTGGGTGATTATTGTTTGATCTTCCTGTAAAAACAAAAAGTATGCGCTCACGAGAATAATTTTCATTTTTTACCAGAGAGTGATAAAATACCAATTTGAACTGAACTAGATCAATATAAAAATTGTTTATATCGTCCTAATTTTTAAGAATTTTTGGAGTTACAGAAGTATTCGAAACCTCCAGATTTCTACACGATGTTCTGTTTTTGACAGATTCTGTTTTTTGTGTGTTGTTTGCTTATTTTGATGAATCTATGGCAAGTATCGGGGGTATGAACCATAGAGAAGTTGGAATACAGTAGGTTTAACACAAATATAAAGAAATAATGAGTTCATTACAGTACATTAAAGTGGTGGCTTGTTTTCTTATACTAACGGAGCTCATGAGATTTTCTGTTGAGTTTTGTGTTGTGAAGTTTTCAAGTTTTTGGGTAAAGATTTGATGGATTTTGGAACAAGGAGTGGCAAAAGCATAACCTTGGGGATGCCCAAGGCACCCAAGGTAAAATTCAAGGACAACCAAAAGCCTAAGCTTGGGGATGCCCCGAAAGGCATCCCCTCTTTCGTCTTCGTCTATCGGTAACTTTACTTGAGGCTATATTTTTATACACCACATGATATGTGTTTTGCTTGGAGCATCTTGTATGATTTGAGTCTTTGCTTTTTAGTTTACCACAATCAGCCTTGCTGTACACACCTTTTGGGAGAGACACACAAGAATCGGAATTTATTAGAATACTCTATGTGCTTTACTTATATCTTTTGAGCTAGATAATTTTGCTATAATGCTTCACTTATACCTTTTTAGAGCACGGCGGTGGTTTTATTTTATAGAAATTATTGATCTCTCATGCTTCATTTATATTATTTTGGGAGTCTTTTAGAACAGCATGGTAATTTTCTTTGGTTATGAAATTAGTCCTAATATGATAGGCATCTAAGATGGGTATAATAAAAAAATTCACATAGAGTGCATTGAATACTATGAGAAATTTGATACTTGATGATTGTTTTGAGATATGAAGATGGTGATACTAGAGTCATACTAGTTGAGTATTTGTGAATTTGAGAAATACTTGTGTCGAGGTTTGCAAGCCCTGTAGCATGCACATATGGTAACCGTTGTGTGACAAATTTGAAGCATGAGGTATTTCTTTGATTGTCCTCCTTATGAGTGGCGGTCGGGGATGAGCGATAGTCTTTTCCTACCAATCTATCCCCCTAGGAGCATGCGTGTAGTGCTTGGTTTTTGATGACTTGTAGATTTTTGCAATAAGTATGTGAGTTCTTTATGACTAATGTGGAGTCCATGGATTATACACACTCTCACCCTTCCATCATTGCTAGCCTCTTCAGTATCGTGCATTGCCCTTTCTCACCTCGAGAGTTGGTGCAAACTTCGCTGGTGCATCCAAACCCCGTGATATGATATGCTCTATCACACATAAGCCTCCTTATATCTTCCTCAAAACAGCCACCATACCTACCTATTATGGCATTCCCATAGCCATTCCGAGATATATTGCCATGCAACTTTCCACCATTCCGTTTATTATGACACGCTTCATCATTGTCATATTGCCTTGCATGATCATGTAGTTGACATCGTATTTGTGGCAAAGCCACCGCTCATAATTTTTCATACATGTCACTCTTAAATCATTGCACATCCTGGTACACCACCGGAGGCATTCATATAGAGTCATATTTTGTTCTAGTATCGAGTTGTAAATAAATAGAAGTGTGATGATCATCATTATTAGAGCATTGTCCCGTGTGAGGAAAAAAGGAAAGGCCAAATAAAAAAAGAAGGCCCAAAAAATGAGAGAAAAAGAGAGAAGGGACAATGTTACCATCCTTTTTCCACACTTGTGCTTCAAAGTAGCACCATGATCTTCATGATAGAGAGTCTCTTATTTTGTCACTTTCATATAATAGTGGGAATTTTCATTATAGAACTTGATTTGTATATTCCAACAATGGGCTTCCTCGAAATGCCCTAGGTCTTCGTGAGCAAGCAAGTTGGATGCACACCCACTTAGTTCCTTTTGTTGAGCTTTCATACATTTATAGCTCTAGTGCATCCGTTGCATGGCAATCCCTACTCCTCGCATTGACATCAATTGATGGGCATCTCCATAGCCTGTTGATTAGCCACGTCAATGTGAGACTTTCTCCTTTTTTGTCTCCTCCACACAACCTCCATCATCATATTCTATTCCACCTATAGTGCTATGTCCATGGCTCGCGCTCATGTATTGCATGAAAGTTGAAGAAGTTTGAGAATACTAAAGCATGAAACAATTGCTTGGCTTGTCATCGGGGTTGTGCATGATAGGAGCATTTTGTGTGACGAAAATGAAGTATGGCCAAACTATATGATTTTGTAGGGATGAGCTTTCTATGGCTATGTTATTTTGAGAAGACATAATTGCTTGGTTAGTATGTTTGAAGTATTATTATTTTTATGTCAATATTAAACTTTTGTCTTGAATCTTTCGGATCTGAATATTCATGCCACAATAAAGAAAATTACATTGAAAATTATGTTAGGAAGCATTCCACATCAAAAATTCTGTTTTTATCATTTACCTACTCGAGGACGAGTAGGAATTAAGTTTGGGGATGCTGATACGTCTCCAACGTATCTATAATTTTTTATTGTTCCATGCTATTATATTATCTGTTTTGATGTTTAATGGACTTTAATATGCACTTTTATATTATTTTTGGGACTAACCTATTAACCGGAGGCCTAGTGCCAGTTTCTATTCTTTTTGCCTATTTCAGTGTTTCGCAGAAAAGGAATATCAAACAGAATCCAAACGGAACGAAACCTTCGTGAGGATCTTTCTTGGAACAAACACAACCCAGGAGACTTGGAGTACAAGTCTGAAAGTCCGTGAAGCTTCCACGAGGTAGGGGGCGCGCCCAGGGGGTAGGCGCGCCCCCACCCTCGTGGGCCCCATGGAGCTCCACCGACGTACTTCTTTCGCCTATATATACTCTTATACCCTAAAAATATCCAGGAGAGCCACGAAACCACTTTTCCACCGCCGCAACCTTCTGTACCTGTGAGATCCCATTTGGGACCTTTTTCGGCGATCTGCCAGAGGGGGATTCGATCACGGAGGGCTTCTACATCAACACCATAGCCTCTCCGATGATGTGTGAGTAGTTTACCGCAGACCTTCGGGTCCATAGTTATTAGCTAGATGGCTTCTTCTCTCTCTTTGATCTTCAATACAAAGTTCTCCTTGATGTTCTTGGAGATCTATTCGATGTAATATTCTTTTGCGGTGTGTTTTCCGAGATCCGATGAATTGTGGATTTATGATCAAGTTTATCTATGAACAATGTTTGGTTCTTCTCTGAATTCTTATATGCATGATTTGATATCTTTACAAGTCTCTTCGAATTATCGGTTTAGTTTGGCCTACTAGATTGATCTTTCTTGCAATGGGAGAAGTGCTTAGCTTTGGGTTCAATCTTGCGGTGTCCTTTCCTAGTGACAGTAGGGGAAGCAAGGCACGTATTGTATTGTTGCCATCGAGGATAGAAAGATGGGGTTTATATCATATTGCTTTACTTTATCCCTCTACATCATGTCATCTTGCATAAAGCATTACTTTGTTCTTATGAACTTAATATTCTAGATGCATGCTGGATAGAGCTCGATGTGTGGAGTAATAGTAGTAGATGCAGAATCGTTTCGGTCTACTTAATACGAACGTGATGCCTATATTTTATAATCATGCCTAGATATTCTCATAACTATGCGCTTTTCTATCAATTGCTCGGCAGTAATCTGTTCACCCACCGTAATACTTGCTATCATGAAAGAAGCCACGAGTGAAACCTATGGCCCCCGGGTCTATTTTATATCATATAAGTTTCCAATCTACAATTCTAGTTTACTATTTATTTTATTTTGCAATATTTACTTTTCAATCTATACAACAAAAATACCAAAAATATTTATCTTATTATCTTTATCAGATCTCATTTTCGTAAGTGACCGTGAAGGGATTGACAACCCCTTTATCGCGTTGGTTGCGAGGTTCTTGATTGTTTGTGCAGGTACTAGGTGACTTGCGTGTAGTCTCCTACTGGATTGATACTTGGTTCTCAAAAACTGAGGAAAATACTTACGCTACTTTGTTGCATCACCCTTTCCTCTTCAAGGGAAAACCAACGCATGCTCAAGAGGTAGCACCGACTAGTGCCACTTCTCACCGTCTCTGTCCCCGCGCTGCTGTCCACCATAGCCGGGGCTCCGCTTCCGCGTGCTCTCAGCCGCGCCCGAGCGCCATGCCTCTTCCGGCCGTGCGCCCACTGCCCTCTGCCGCCTCTGCCCGCCTGCTGCTCTTGCCTCCCTTTGGGTGCCTTCCCCCCTGCACGCTGCTATTGCAGGCTGCTTCTGCAGTTGATGCTACCACAGCGCCCACATGCTCCTGCGTGCGCGCACACCGCGTCCTGGTGACTTGCCTTGCTGACGCATGCCCGCGGTCCCGCGTGCCTGCATCCCCGACCGCTTCTTGCGGCTTCTCCAGCGCACCACCCGCACGCTCGCCGCCCATGGTCGTGGCCTCCCATGCAGCCGTGGCCATTGGAGGCCGACAGTGCCTCTTGTCTGTGGGGACGACCTGTTTAGATTAGCATAGGGGATAGTTTATTGCTAATTAGCCTAATGGCCTAATGATAGTGGGACCCAACAACTAAATAAACTTTTAATCCTACTCTAGTCAATGACACACGGGACCCACTGACTCTATTCACCCTTTGACCAGTCAAATGTCGACTGGGTCGACTCAGTCAATGGCCCTACCTGTCGGCCTGACACAACCACTGGTTGGGTACACTTCTGGGTGTATGTAGCCTTTTACTCTTTTAATATATCTCTCCCTAATAATAAAGCATGTGTTGAGTCTGTCGGGTTCACCGTCGCGGTCTTTTTATGAAAAAGTCACTGTACGTTTTGATAACTAAACCCGCAGTCCCTTTCTAAGTGACTAATCTGAGATAACGTTTCATTTTTGCAAAACAGACCCTGCAGTCTGATATATTTGACCCACAATCCTTTTAAAAGTGGTTAATCGGGAAAATGCATGGGCTCCTTCTCTGATGCATGCTCTCTTCGATCCGTAATGGCGCCGCCGCCGCCGGACATTCTTTTTCTCCGGCCACCATCCGCCGCCCTTTTCTCCTTCCCCTTCCCAACTGGCCTTAATCTTCTCCGGCGTCACCCGTAGCCTCCTCAATCCCCAACCTCCGCTCTTTGATTTGGATCGAAGTTGGATTTGGATCAAAGTTAGAGTCCGTGTCCTTCTCTAGCACAAAGCCATGGAGCAGCTTGGCTGCCATAAGAAGGAAGGAGCCTCGACAGGAATCTCTATCAGGTTGCGTCACCAGAATCTCCATCGAGCTCCGCCGAGTTCGCCGGCTGAAGAAGAACATCCGTGAAGCCATACAATGTTGCCTCCGCTGAGTTCGCCGGAGGAACAACATCCGCCGTCCGAACGTGCTTCACCAGAGGTATGCATCCCCTAAATATAATCAGTTGATAGAAGCCTCTGATTCAGTTTACGTTTCTGATTGCTGCCACTTCCGATTGCTCTTGTCCAGTTTATTGTTACTGAATTGGCCAGTAGATAAAAGCCCCTAAAATCTGGCACAACTAAGTATTGGCCAGAAGAAGCCCCTGATTTTGTGTTATGCACCAAGATGGCTTAGCATCAGATGTTTCCTGTGTCAATTTCTACTTTGTTTTATGGAACAATTCGTTTCTGAATTGGTCAGTAGATAGAAGCCCATGAAATCTGACCCATCTATTGACCGGTAGATAGAAGCCCCTAATTTTGTGTTATGCACCAAGATGGCTTAGTGCCAGATGTTTCCTGTGTTAATTTCTACTTTGTTTTATGAAACAATTCATACAATGGTGCACAATATGGCAAAAAAATATGCAGTAATGATTTATCTTGATAGAGATGCACTGGATTAGCAAGTAGTTTTAGTGTTTTTTCTAGAAGATAGCTCAAGTACTTAAGCTTCCGCAATCATGAAACAAAAGGTGTCCTGCAGCTGCTCAACCTAATTAAGTAACTAAAATAAAAGCGACCAATAGTCAGGTTCTATTAGCTTCACATCTATTAACCTATATCTTGATATAGATACACTGGATTCACAAGTAGTTTTAGTGTTTTTTCTAGATAGCTCGAGTATTAAGCTTCTGCGATCATGAAAAACAAAAGAAGGTGTTCTGTCCGCTGATCAAGCTAATTAAGTAGCAAAAATAAAAGGGACCAGAGTCAGGTTCTAGTAACCAAATGCTTCACATCTATTAACCTGTACTCATATTAGTCCAATGTTGTTCGGTATTGCTTGGAGACTTTCCCCTTTTTACAAATAAAAAACATTATGTGTAACCCGGGAGTGTACTAAAGTTGCATGTACTTTTTAATAACAAACTTGCTAGAGGAAGCAGATTTGGGGCTATGCTCTGGTCTGCGACGAGCTGGATAGGGGAAGCATTGAATCCGATCCAGGCCACCAACTAGACAAGAAGAATTGAATAACTCTTTACTTATTACCATGGGAGTCAAGCCAAAATCTGACAGCGAGCACATCAATTGTGGTGCCTGGTTGCATCCCTTGGTAATTATTTTAATCTGCTTTGGTAGTGTATATCCGTCGATCTAGAGAATATTATTCTGCATTATTTTCAACTGTTACTTTTTATCTATTTTCCTTATGGCCGTTTGGTTATCACTCAAAAAGAGGCCCAACAATCTCTTTTGGGGACTTCTTATCACCACATATATGATCTTATTGAACTAGATTGAGAACTGCAATCCCCAAAAGGTCATATATGCTTGATGTGCATGAACATATGGTGTATCTTTAACACCATTGATTTTCAACCACTAAAATAGTAAAAGTTGTTTGATTGGTAGATTATTTTTCAGTTTTCTAAACATATTTATTTGAGCACAAGGTTTCTAGACACATTTTTGTAGATCATATGTACACTTGGTCAGCACTAAAGCTCTCCAAAGATATTCATATTTTGCAAACAAAACTCCTAAATCGAGAGGAGATAACAAACACCAGTACAACTATGCATCCATTGTATGAGTAGCCTCTGCAACCAGCCAACTGAATGATGTGGCAGCTCACGTAAACATTGTGGTTAATATCATACGGCGGACTGTTCGGTGCCCCTAAGGTGCCAACTCCTTCAGGTCCATATTGCCCATTAAAGTCGGACACAACAGAGCACATATCTTCCTTGCCTTTCTACTTTGATGCAGGTGGAGCATCTAATAAGAATTTATCTCCACCAGTTTCATCAGCAAATTGCTGGTCTTCATGGATAAGCAGATCTGATTCTTCTAATTAAGCATTTCATAGCCTAACTTCAGTGTCATGCTTGAAGCCATCAGAATCTGAACCAGTTTCTGACTAATTATAATCGCCCTATCAGCAAGGCTCTCCATACAAAATTTCTTTTTATCTGAAGACAAGGGATCATCAAGAGAACAATTGTATTTCCTAGCTCTAGCACCCCTTTGCTGATTTCTTTGATTTGTTCTTGTCAGTACTACCCCAGTGGTATTTTCCCCTGGAATGCCTTAAACTTCTATGGGAGTGTGAAGATGAATGGTGAGAACTTTTTATCTCTGAAATGTTTTGATTCATCTTCTCTGTATTTTCTGTGTTGCAAGAAGAATCATCTCTATCATACTCCACGACATCCGATGTCTAGATTTCTTGTGATTACCTATTGTCAATATCAGCATTTCATCTTCAGATACAGATGAACCCTTTTTTACAGACCTTTCATCTTGCGATTACCCATTGTCAATATACAGATGAATGGCAACAACATAAGTATCTGCATTCTTATCTTCCACTGTGTCCTTTACAGACCTTTCATCTTTACAAGCTCCATCAGATCTTTTTTTTTGGGCGTCGGCGCTACGCGTCTGTCACTGTATGATCTTTCTTTGTCATCCTGCATCTGGGATTATAAGATTCAGAAGACTTTTGGAAGGTGTGGTGTTACCTAATGTTATTTTTGTTTCTTTAATATTTCTATTGTTGGTTTGTCCCCTCTTACTTCTACAACTCTGAAATTTTAGTTAGATGCCACGGTTGTCAAAAGCATTCAAACTGCATCCTTTAATATTTTCAGCCAAGATTATTCATAGCCTCCCCAATTATGTGTCTTTTGTTATGGACGATCTTTTTTTGTAGGGACGTTATGGATGATCTTCAAGAGTATGTATTTTGACAAAATTATTGTTTATCCCGTTGCAACGCACGGGCACGTTTCCTAGTTGAATTAATAGTAATCCAGAAATTTAGGAAATTGTTAAAACTTTGAAAATTCATAGAAAATAAACCGCAAGTCAGATGAAAATAATTTATATATGAAAGTTTCTCAGAAAAATATGACGATTCCGAATATGCCACCCGTTCATCTGTCACGTGCCCCTAGCGTAGCGAACATGGATCTGTCCTCACCATTTCATCTGTCAGGAAAATACCAAACGTCGGGAAAACCCCTCCGGTTGTTTTCCCCTTTCGTTTGCAAGGTGTAGTTATGCGTTAGAACACTCCTAGGGCTGCATATCATCAAGTCATGCTTAGTGATGCATCCGTTTGCTCTGTATTTACTATTTATCCCCCCTCTTCTCTCCGGTAGACCCCGAGATCGATGTTGCCCCTGTGATCGACTACGTCACCGATGACCCTTCTTCCCTTTCAGCAGAGCTTCCAGGCAAGCAAACCCCCTTGATCATTCTGATAGCGCCCATTTCCCTTCCCTCTTATGCTTGCATTAGAACTACTACTACTTTTGTATGATCCTATTCTGATGCATAGCCTGATTGCTGTAACCTGCACTTGTTACCTTACGTGCTTATCCTAAACTGCTTAGTATAGGTTGGTTAGTGATTCATCAGCGACCCCTCACCTTGTCCCAGTTACCCTGCTTTATGTTCGATGACTCGATCAACATGATCGACGTCCAGGCCCCGACACCGCACATCACCCCCTTTGTTGTACGACTCTGTAGAGTTACTATCAAGTGTAGAGGGTGATACCTCATCAACACTTCTGATGTTAGCCCTGTAGTGTAGCTATTCGGTCGTGGTCATCGAAGGTGATTTCTCCTTCACCACTGCCGATAACGACTCTGTTGTGCAACCCTTCAAGTGTGGACCATTGAGGGTGATTCCTCCAAGTCCACTTTGACGATTACATCGAGTGGGAATCCATCGAGGGTGATTCCTCGGGTTTCCCCCTTGTTGTTTTAGACACACGGTTACTTTGACTTTACCCCAGAACCATGACTGAAGTCGGGTCGGTCCCAAGGGGTACCCGTGAGAGAAATGTGAAGCCGGGTTGACCGTGACCCACAAGTTGATGTGTAGTCGGTTGACCTGGAGGGTACCTGTCGGTGTCAAAACCGGCGGATCTCGGGTAGGGGGTCCGGAACTGTGCGTCTAAGGCGGATGGTAACAGGAGGCAGGAAACACGATGTTTTACCCAGGTTCGGGCCCTCTTGATGGAGGTAAAATCCTACGTCCTGCTTGATTTATTCTTGATGATATGAGTATTACAAGAGTTGATTTACCACGAGATCGGAGAGGCTAAACCCTAGAAGCTAGCCTATGGTATGATTGTATGTTGTCCTACGGACTAAAACCCTCCGGATTATATAAACACCGGAGAGGGTTAGGGTTACACAAGGTTGGTTACAAAGGAGGAGATATCCATATCCGTACTGCCTAGCTTGCCTTCCACACCAAGTAGAGTCCCATCCGGACACGGGACGAAGTCTTCAATCTTGTATCTTCATAGTCCAACAGTCCGGCCAAAGGATATAGTCTGGCTGTTCGGAGACCCCTAATCCCGGACCCCCTCAGTAGCCCCTGAACCAGGCTTCAATGACGATGACTCCGGCACGCAGTGTTGTCTTCGACATTGCAAGGCGGGTTCTTCTCCATCTTTCAAACGTTTGTAAAGCAGTGTCCGGTCCCATAAATGTTTGGACCTCTTGGCTTCTGTGCCCAATAAGGGCTTTCTCCCACGTGTCAAATGAATACGAGGCGCCAGGGCGTTTTTACATTCGCCTCCCTAGCCAGATAAATAAATTGTCTATTAAAGGGTTGGGGATCCTTAGATCCGATCCATACCATCCTCCCCCAGCAAGAGTCCATCAGAGCGCGTTCCGGAAAGATCCATTCCAGCATGGCTGATCTCCGCAGCTCCTCCCGCCCTCGAAGCCCTAAGCCCGGTGATTGAGAGAGGTGTTCAGTTCCACACAGTCGTTTAGTCGAACTGCAGACTAAGGAATTTCTTCCTCCGGCGTACATGGTGCCCATTAGAGCCGGGCTTGCCACCTATAATGGCGGGGAGCAAGCGGAGAGCTTTCCCTGTCCCTTTATGGGGGAACGGGTCTGCCTTGTTCCCTATCTATTAAGGGGACTCGGATTTTCAATTCATCCGTTCCTCCGCGGGCTCCTGGAGTTCTACGGCCTCCAATTACACAATTTCACCCCCGCCTCCATCCTACATATCGCCGGCTATGTGGCTCTCTGTGAGTTGTTCCTGGGCTGCGAGGCTCACTTCGAGCTGTGGAAAAGGCTATTTTGCCTCGTCCCTCGCACACAGAGGGGGTCACTTTATTAAGTGGGCGGAGCCGAAATATGGCGCATCGCCGATACCGGATACCTGTCTGGTACTCCGAAGAAGCCACCCGAAGACTGGCCTTCATAATGGTTTTATATGGAGGACGTTCCCTTTCCGGACCCTGTTCAGCGGGGTCTTCCTGAGTTCAACAATGCTCCTCCGAAGAAACGCCGAAGTTGGCGCCCACGAAGCCCCCAGGTGGAAGACAATGGAGAAGTCCTCTATCTGATGAGCCGAATTAAAGCACTGGCTCGATCAGGATTGACAGTAATTGAAGTTATGTCGATTTGCATAATGCGGGGAGTGCAACCACTTCAATATCATGGGCACCCCTTATGGTGTTATAACGGGGCGGATGACGCCACCCGCTGCGGGCGTAAGGGTCCGGACAATGCTGCCGCTTTAGCGAGAATTCTGTCCGAATTGTTCAAGGGTGAGGAAGAGGAGTTCACCCGCATCAAGCCATGGGATGGATTCTCCATGTACAATCCTCCAAGCTGGGTAAGTTATATCTCCCTGCTCCCTTTTTTCCCGCATTCTTTGTCGTAAGTATTCACCTTGCCACTTTGCGGCAGGAACTGCGAAAAGCCATAAAGGAGGTCAGCAGCCCTTCTCCACAACCAGAGGACCCTGACCGGGCCCTCGACTCCGGACTTGAAGAAGATATGGTTATATTCGTGGAGCTGATAGATCGGCAGTTCTATCAGTTAAGCTGCGACGATGCCATGGTGGCCATTACGGCCGACTATCCCGGACTGCTCCCTGCATCGCACGTAAGAAAAACCAAAAATCCCAACTCCAAAACTAGGATCCCCTTTTAGACACTTCACCCACCATATACACATGTCATTTTTACAGGGAAGGCATTCGGGACACCCTGCCGAACCCGCAGCCACGCGCCAACAGGAGGCACCGAGCCCGGGTAGGCCAAAAAGGAAGGCGGTCAGGATAGAGACGTCGACGCAAAGGTATAACAAACCCCGCTCCGTGGTTGTCGTCTTTCTCGAAATATAATGACGCCCGTGTTTCTTTAACAGAAAAACGCTCGCCGGAATATGTCCCGTGATGTTACTAATCACGCTTCCACCAGCCGGGCGCCAGGACCGGACATAAAGGCGGAAGCCGATATGGGGCGGGCACCGGATAATCCCCCTACAGAGGATGCAGATAGATTATTCGCTACAAACTCAGAGGTGGAAAGCGCCATGAATCATAGGCGCCGCCGGGCCATACTCCGTGACGCCTGTTTCTCACCAGAGGCATTTGATGCCTTCAATTCTGGAGAGGCGTACCTCCGAGCTGCTCAAGATGGTCTAGCCAGAGCCACGGATCAGTATGTAAAGGATGTACGGGTAAGTAAATCTGACGATTTATATGTATCAGTAGCCCCTGAGACTTGAAACAGTTAGCAGAACTGATTTAAGGATCATCTTTATTGTGCAGGTTCTTACAAAGAAGAATATTAGGCTGTCACAGGAGCTAGAGGAATGTAAGACCCAACTGCGGGCTGCTGTGGCCGCATTGCAGGAACCGAAAAAGTCACCTGCTGGTAACATTTACTTTAAAGAATGATGGTTACCATATAATGTGCGGCATGGTTGCAGATCTAACAACAGATGTTGCAGATGAATCCGGAGAAAATCCGGAGGACCAGCATGTTATGCGACAGCTAGAGGCTGGCAAACGCGTGCTAACTGAGGTTAGGCGGGAGAAAAACAATCTCCAAGACGCCAATATTAAGCTGAGCGTGGAACTAAAAGACGTTCGGGGCCAGCTTGCAGACTCCGAGAAGGAGAATAAGCGGCTTCGACGCGGCATTTTTAGTAAGTGCTTGAACGAATCCTTTTAAAGGAGTTCGGCGAAGAAGCCGACTAACAACGTTATGTCTGTAGGTATGCTGACGGGCCGTCCCGTGAAGGAAATGCCCGGGTCTGCGGGTGATCTTCTATCCGAGCTGTCACATCTGCACGAACAAGTTCGGCAGGTGATGCAGGGTGTTGCCCAGGCCTTGTGGCCGTCCGTCTCCCTGCAAGAGGGCGTTGCAGAGCTTGCGAAGAAGCTCAAGGGAGCACGGCGGCGCTTCCGATTATGGAAGATATCAGCCTGCCGACAGGGTGCCAGAGAAGCCTGGGCCATGGTGAAGACTCGGTATACCAAGGCAGACCCAAATCACATGGCCGAGGTCGGACCTGTGGGGCCCGACGGAAAAGAGGTCCCCATTAGCTTAGTTTATGGGCAAGTAGAATTAGCCGCAAAGTATTCCCAACAGGATTGTAAGCTAGACCGCCTGTTGGATGGTATATAAGAGGAATTTAGTTAGTCTGCATGACTATGTAATGAAAGTAACATGTATAATGCCTTCTAGCCGGATTGTAGATCATTTGTCTTGGCGGACCTTTTCGCTTCAACATCGGGACCCGATAGTCCGGAGTGTATCCGAATACCCGCGCAATTATATAAGAACCGGGGTATGCGTGGAGACCAGGCATAAGGGTCATTAGTGCTTGAACAGACAAGTGCCAACTAGTTTTGTTATATTACATGGGTAGTAAGAAACATCTTCCAGGGAGAATAGTTCCGTTAAGGGTTCCTTTCCCTGGGTGAGCATGCCCTAAAGTGAATGTCCGGACTGCGATAGGGAACGCAGGAAAAACATCTGGGGGCAGATATGGACAATAAATAAAAATCATCTTTTGTTCACCGACCGAATATTTCCTTAAGAACGCTAGCTTTCGGCTTCACCCAGTTTGAGGTACACATCCGGTTGACCCGGCAGTAACAATCGCACAGGTGCTCCCTTTATGCCCTAGCCGAATTAACGGGAACGTAGGGCATAAATACAAGAGCCAGATAACCCAGCTTGGCCAAAACTTAAGTCATATCGATGCATATAATGGCGAAAAAGGTACATGCGGAAGCATGACGCATGTGTGGGGCCTGAGGCCCAGATAAATAATTAAGCTTCTGTGAAAGAAGCCCCCAGGTATGATGAGCGCGGCTGGCGCATCTATAATGTGCAAGCGAGGCACAAGTTGGCCCTTGAAGGCCTAGAGAAAGAATAAAAGAAAGGAAGAAAGAAAAACAAGACAGATAATGTATATGCAAAAAATGGACAAAGGAAGGGGACGAACATAGAGTCTGGTGCTAGGCGTAGAATCTTCGGAGTCTGGCCGCGATCCATGGGTTCGGCTCGAGTTGACTAGTCGATGCATCCCGCAGTCGGTACGCTCCACCGGTCAGAACTTGGTCAATAAAGAAGGGACCTTCCCATTTGGGCTCGAGTTTTTCTTTTTCTTATCCGGCAGGCGTAGAACTAGTTCGCCAACGTTATAAGTTTTGGCCCGTACTTCTCTGCTTTGGTATCTGCGAGCCTGTTGCTGATAAAATGCGGAACGGGCTTTGGCTACGTCGCGCTACTCCTCCAGGGTGCTCAGACTGTCCTGCCGATCGAGCTCGGCTTTTCTTTCTTCGTACATGCGCACTCGAGGTGAGTCATGAATTATGTCACAGGGCAAGACTGTCTCTGCGCCGTACACCATAAAGAATGGTGTATATCCGGTACTACGATTCGGCGTGGTCCGCAGTCCCCAGAGTACGGAGTCGAGCTCCTCTACCCAATGCGTGTTAGAATCCGTTAAGGAACACATTAATCTGGGTTTAATGCCGCTCATTATAAGACCGTTTGCTCGCTCGACTTGACCGTTGGTTTGTGGGTGATAGACTGAAGCATAATCGAGCTTAATGCCCATTTTGCTGCACCAGAGTTTTACCTCATCGGCTGTGAAGTTTGTGCCATTGTCAGTGATGATGCTGTGGGGGACGCCATAACGGTGTACGACCCTAGATATGAAGTCTATCACTGGTCCGGATTCGGTTGTTTCAATAGGTTTGGCCTCTATCCATTTGGTGAATTTATCCACCATGACCAGTAAGTATTTTTTCTTGTGGGTTCCCCCTCTAAGGGTTCCAACCATGTCAAGCCCCCAGACCGCAAAGGGCCACGTAATGGGGATTGTTTGGAGGGCGGTGGGTGGCATGTGGCTTTGATTTGCAAAGAGCTGGCAACCGGCGCAACGTTGGACCTGTGCATCTGCCTGGGTCGTTGGCCAATAGAATCCTGTACGGAAGGCCTTGCTTACAAGAGCCCGGGCTGCGGCATGGTGACCGCCGAGTCCGGCGTGGATTTCTGCCAAAAGGTTCCGCCCTTCCTCTTCGGAGATGCACCTTTGAAGGACTCCGGTAGTGCTTTTTTTATAAAATTCTCCCTCATGGACCCTGTAGGTCTTAGATCGTTGCACTATGCAGCCTGCCTCATTTTGGTCCTCCGGAAGTTCCTGCCTAGTTAGGTAGGCCATGAATGGTTCTGTCCACAGGGCGATAATGGCCATTATTACGTGGGCTGATGGTGTTATTTCGGTGGCGGAGCCTCCGATTGTGTCAGAGTATTCGGTATCGGGCATTTTGGCCGGGTCCGGACTATTGTTATCGGTGTCCCCTTCCCATACTACGGATGGCTTGAACAGCCTTTCCAGAAATATGTTGGGGGGGACCGCGTCGCGTTTTGCGCGGATGCGGGCGAGGATATCCGCCGCTTGATTGTTTTCCCGAGCCACATGGTGAAATTTGAGTCCCTCGAACCGAGGTGACATTTTTAGGACGGCGTTTTGGTAGGCCGCCATTTTCGGATCCTTGGCGTCAAAGTCTCCATTTATTTGGGATATTGCAAGGTTTGAACCCCCACGCACCTCGAGGCGTTGAATGCCCATGGAGGCTGCCATCCGAAGACCATGCAACAGAGCTTCGTATTCGGCTGCGTTGTTGGAGTCTGTATACAATATCTGCAGTACGTACTGAACGGTATCTCCGGTTGGGGACGTCAGGACGACGCCAGCCCCTAGACCAGCCAGCATTTTAGAACCGTCGAAGTGCATGATCCAGTTGGAGTATGCGTCATACTCTTTAGGGAGTTCGGCCTCCGTCCATTCGGCAACAAAGTCGGCCAATACTTGCGACTTAATGGTCCGTCGAGGTTTGTATGTTATGTCGAACGGGAGGAGCTCAATGGTCCATTTAGCAATCCGGCCCGTAGCGTCGCGGTTGTTTATAATATCATTAAGTGGCACTTCCGAGGCTACTGTAATCAAACACTCTTAAAAGTAGTGTCTCGCAGCTTCCGGGATGCCATGAATACCGCATAGGCTATCTTTTGATAATGTGGGTACCATGATTTGCATGGAGTGAGGACAGTGGATACATAGTATACCGGCTTTCGAAGAGGGAATTTATGTCCGGCAGCTTCTCGTTCGACGACGAGCACTGCGCTTACAACTTGATGAGTTGCCGCAATGTACAACATTATTGGTTCACCGATGTTTGGTGCGGCCAGGATTGGGTTGGTTGCAAAAATGGCCTTTATTTCTTCCAATCCGGCTGTGGCAGCGTCCGTCCACTCAAAGTGTTCGGTGCGCCGAAGGAGGCGATAAAGGGATAAAGCCTTTTCTCCTAAGCGGGAGATAAAGCGGCTTCGAGCCGCCACGCATCCAGTTAACTTCTGGATTTGTTTGAGGTCTGTTGGGGTAGCCAACTATGACAAAGCTTGGATTTTGGCCGGATTGGCTTCAATACCTCTACTGGAGACAATGAAACCCAGGAGCTTTCCGGCTGGTACGCCGAAAACGCATTTTTCCGGATTAAGCTTGATGTCATATGTTCGGAGGTTGTCGAATGTGAGCCTCAAGTCGTCTATCAAAGAGTCGACGTGCTTGGTTTTGACGACCACATCGTCTACATATGCCTCTACTGTTTTGCCGATTTGTTTCTCCAGATATGTCTGAATCATGCGCTGATATGTTGCGCCGGCGTTTTTGAGCCCAAAAGGCATTATGTTGAAACAGAAGGGACCGTATGGTGTGATGAATGCTGTTGCGGCTTGGTCGGACTCCGCCATCTTGATTTGGTGGTAACCGGAGTATGCGTCGAGGAAACACAATGATTCGTGTCCTGCGGTGGCATCAATAATTTGATCGATGCGGGGAGGGGGAAGGGATCCTTTGGGCAAGCTTTATTGAGGTCCTTGAAATCAACACAAAGGCGCCAGGATTTATCCTTCTTTAGTACCATCACCAAGTTTGCTAGCCAGTCCGGGTGTTTTATTTCTCTAATGAATTCGGCCTCCAATAACTTGGCTAGTTCCTCTCCCATGGCTTGTCTCTTAGGTTTAGAGAAACGCCGAAGAGCCTGTTTGACCGGCTTGAATCCCTTTAGAATATTGAGGCTGTGCTCGGCCAGCCTGTGTGGAATTCCTGATATGTTTGAAGGGTGCCAGGCAAAAATGTCCCAGTTCTCGCGTAGGAACTCTCGTAGTGCGGCATCTACGTCAGGGTTTAATTGTGCCCCGATGGAAGCGTTTTTGTAGGGTCTGTTGGATGGACTTGGAATTTGACTATTTCATCCGCCGGTCTAAAGGGGATGGACTTGGATCTCTTATCGAGCATCACATCATCCCTGTTCACCGTGGAGCGCAGCGCAGTCAGTTCCTCAGCCGCTAGGGCTTCGGATAATGCCTCGAGGGTGTAACGCCCCGAGACCAATGTGCCAGGTGTCCTCCAGTTATTCGTTGTTGTTTGCTTTGTCTTTGCTTGCGTGTCATGCATTGCACATCATGTCATCATGTGCATTTCATTTGCATACATGTTTGTCTCATGCATCTGAGCATTTTCCCCGTTGTCCGTTTTGCAATCCGGCGCTCCTATGTCATCCGGTGTATCTTTCTATCTCTTTTCGTGTGCGGGCGTTAAACGTTTTCGGATTGGACCGAAACTTGTCATGCGGCCTTGGTTCACTACCGGTAGACCTCCTGTCAAGTTTCGTGCCATTTGAACTTCGTTTGATACTTCAACGATTTAACCGAGGGACCGAAAAGGCCTCATGAGTGTTGCAGCCCAACACCCCTCCAAAGTGGCCCAAAACCCACCTAAGCCTCCTCCATCATCTCGGTCGTTCGATCACGATCGCGTGGCCGAAAACTGCACCTCATTTGGACTCTCCTAGCTCCCTCTACCTATTTAAACACCTCCCCCTTCGAAATTCGTGGATGAAACCCTACCCTAACCTTCCCCGCCGCTGCTGGACATTTTGTCCCGCGCCGTCGGACACGTCCGCCGCGTCGCCTCCAGCCAACCCGCACGCGCCACGTCACCTCGTCGGGTCTTCTCTCTCTCCTCCCTTCGCCGCGGCCCGCCCGGCCCGCGGGAGGCCCTCCCGGGCCCAGATCTGCGCCGCCCGTGCCCTTCCTCTCCTTCGCCGCGCTGGCACCCGCCACCCTTCGCCGGAACCTCGCCGCCAGTCAGCTCCGCCGGCCGGCCCCACGCCGGAGCCGCCTGTCACCGCCAGGGTCGCCAGCGCCATCGCCCGGATGCGCCCACGCCTCGAGCTCCCTCGTCCACCACCGTGCCGGACCTCGCCGGAGGCCGCGCACATCGCCGGACCACCCTTCGCCTGCGACGCCGTCCTCTTCTCCGGGGATCACCGGAGCGCGCCGCCCCGCGACTTGGCGTCCCCATCCGGCCCAGTTGTCGCTAGATCCGGACATCCTGCGCCGGGATCCGCACTTTCCTGCTCGCGGCCGGCCCTCCCCTCGCCGGAGTACATCCTCGCCGGACCCGTGCCGCCGTCCACGGCTTCGCCGGAGTCGCCGCTCCCTGCGTCGGACCGGGAGGAGCCCGATCTGGAGGAGGAGCCTCGTTGACTCCCGCATGGGCCACCGCAGCCCAGCGCCGGCCCATCTTCTCCAGGCCCAGCTCCACTTCCTCCGGCCAGATGTTTTTTTTCTCGAGAGGGTATATTTCTCCAAGTCCTCTATTTTTTTGGGCATTTTCATCGCATCGTAACTCCCTCATCGTAGCTCTGTTTTGAGCGTGTAGCATATCAAAATGTTCGCCTCGACGAGTACATCATTTCATCTCATTGCATCATTTTCATTTGAGCTCATCTTGATGCCCGAAATGTTGTTGGAAGAGGGCTATGTGAGGAATTTGACAGATCTGTTTCAGCAAATGGCATTTTGTCATTTTTGCCATGATTAATGTGTGCATGCTATGATCCTGAGCTCTACATGTGTTTTGTTATATGTCATCCCATCTTTACAGTGGTGCTTATCATGTATTTTTGTGATATTTATGGTGAGTAGCACAAGCTTGCAAAATAGCGTAATCGGTAATGCTGATTTCAGGGACTTAGAATTTCACTAAGTCATTGTCCTGATTTTGTCGTTATGCCATATGTTCATGTTGTTTCCTAGTGATCCGTGCCTCTTTTGAGGATGATCAGTAATGATGTTTTGTTAATATTGTGGTGCTCTATCCATCCATGTCTTTGTTTGCATTTATGGAGCACCCTATATTGAGTCAATCGAGCTCTACTTTTGCTATTTCGTGAATCCTGGTAGATTGTTGACTTGTTAGCGATTTTGCCGAGAATGTTGCTATTGATACGTGCATGCTATGATGTTGTTCTTGCCATGTCTAGCTTTTATGGCATGTCTTTTTGATGGGTGTATGCTTAGTTGGTCCTGCCATGCTATTTAGTGAGTGCATCGAGCTCGTAAACATGCCTACTCGTTAACTGTTTTGCATGCTCCAGTTTTTCACCAAGTCTGATATCTGTTTATATTTTCGCTATGTTCACATGCTTGCAATTGTATTTTCTGATCCTTTTTGGCTCAAGGTCACTAAGGGACTTTTGTTAAGTGCTTTGAGTATCTTCATGCCATGCCTTGCTTTGCCATGTTATGTTCCTGTAGCATGTAGTTTTCATGCTCTAAAGTGTGCTTCCTGATAATAAATTCCAGACTTGTGTTAATTTCACTAAGTCTGAAACCTGTTATCATTTGCACGTTTGCCATGCTTGTTTAAACCTGTTAATGAGTGATTTATCCGTAGCTCAGTGTTCATCTTTTGTTAAGCTTCTTGAGTGGATCCTTGCCATGTATTTTGTTGCCATATTTGAGTGTTGTAGCATATTTATCTTGTTGCATTTAGATGGCTACTTGCTAATTATCGCAGACCGGTGCCATATTTGTTTTGCTTGTCATTTTCAAACCGTGCATCCGATTCCGGCGATCTTTATATCGATTTCAACCGAAATCACCTCACCTTTCCAGTGGCACTTTTGGATTTCCAAATTGAGGCCAGGTTCAATCATTCCTTTCCAAATCATGCATATGCATCGCATACCGCATCCCGCATATCATACCATGTTCATGTGTTGGTTGTTTACTATGTTATGTGCTTCTTTCTGGTGTTTGCTTCTTCGGGTTGGTTCTGATAACGTCGCGTTTGTGAGGACCCATTCGTCTACGTCCGTTTGTCTTCTTCATGGACTCGTTCTTCTTCCTTGCAGGATTTCAGGCAAGATGACCATACCCTCGAAATCACTTCTATCTTTGCTTGCTAGTTGCTCGATCTTTTGCTATGCCTATACTGCGATACCTACCACTTGCTTATCATGCGTCCCATATTGTTAAGCCAAGCCTCTAACCACCTTGTCCTAACAAACCGTTGTTTGGCTATGTTACCGCTTTGCTCAGCCCCTCTTATAGCGTTGTTAGTTGCAGGTGAAGATTGGAGCTTGTTCCTTGTTGGAACATGGTTATTTTGTTGGGATATCACAATATCTCTTATCTAATTAATGCATCTATATACTTGGTAAAGGGTGGAAGGCTTGGCCTTATGCCTGGTGTTTTGTTCCACTCTTGCCGCCCTAGTTTCCGTCATATCGATGTTATGTTTCCGGATTTTGCGTTCCTTACGCGGTTGTGTTATAATGGGAACCCCTTGACAGTTTGCCTTGAATAAAACTCCTCCAGCAAGGCCCAACCTTGGTTTTACCATTCGCCACCTAGCCTTTTTTCCCTTGGGTTAGGCCAGCCCAAGGGTCATCTTTATTTTAACCCCCCCGGGCCAGTGCTTGTTTAAGTGTTGGTCTGACACAGAGCCACTTGCGGCGCCACCTCGGGGAAACTTGAGGGCTGGTTTTAGCTGTACGTAGTGTTCATCCGATGTTGCCCTGAGAACGAGATATGTGCAGCTCCCCTCAGGATGTCGGCGCATCAGGCGGTCTTGCTGGACTAGTTTTACCATTGTCGAGGATGTCTTGTAACCGGGATTCCAAGCCTGATCGGGTCTTCCCGCAAGAAGGAATATCCTTCGTTGACCGTGAGAGCTTGTGATGGGCTAAGTTGGGACACCCCTGCAGGGTTTTGAACTTTCGAAAGTCGTGCCCGCGGTTGTGGGCAGATGGGAATTTGTTAATGTCCGGTTGTAGAAAACCTGAAGTTGACCTTAATTAAAATACATCAACCGCGTGTGTAACCGTGATGGTCTCTTTCCGGCGGAGTCCAGGAAGTGAACACGGTGTTGGAGTAATGCTTGACGTAGGTTGTTCTAGGATCACTTCTTGATCATAGTTTCTCGATCGTGCTTTGCCTTCTCTTCTCCCTCTATTTTGCGAATAGGTTAGCCACCATATATGCTAGTCGCTTGCTGCAGCTCCACCTCATACCTTTTACCCTTCCTATAAGCTTAAATAGTCTTGATCGCGAGGGTGTGAGATTTCTGAGTCCCCATGACTCACAGATACTTCCAAAACTAGCTTGCAGGTGCCGATGAGTCCGTGCAGATGACGCAACCAAGCTCAAGAGGAGCTCGATGAAGATCTTGTCCTTTGTGTTGTTTCGTTCTAGTTGATCAGTAGTGGAGCCTAGTTGGGGTCGATCGAGGATCTGTGTAGCATTTGGGGTAGTCTTCTTTTATTTTGGTTCCGTAGTCGGACCTTGAGTGTATCTGGATGATGTAATGCTTTATTCATGTATTGTGTGAAGTGGCGATTTTAAGCCAACTATGTATCTCTTTCCCTTATGTATTACATGGGTTGTGTGAAGATTACCTCACTTGCGACATTGCTTTCAATGCGGTTATGCCTCTAAGTCGTGCTTCGACACATGGGAGATATAGCTGCATCGAGGGCATTACAGAGGGCCAGTGCGGCTGTCTTGTTTTCGGCGCGGAGTGCTGTGTCCGGATCACTAGCAAGAGTGTAAATTCCGTTGGGCCCGGGCATTTTGAGCTTCATGTACCCGTAATGGGGTATGGCTTGGAAGATTGTGAACGCCTCCCGCCCTAACAGGGCGTGGTAACTGCTACTGAACGGGGCCACTTGGAACGTAATCTCTTCGGACCTATAATTCTCCAGCGTGTCGAACACCACATCTAGTGTGATTTTGTCTGTACAGTGCACTTCCCGACTGGGGATTATTCCTCTAAAGGTTGTGCTGCTTCGCTCAGTGCGGTTCCAGTCTATTTCCATTTTTTGAAGGGTTTCCTCATAGATGAGGTTTAATCCGCTACCGCCATCCATGAGTACCTTGGTGAGTCGAAAGCCGTCCACAATTGGACTGAGGACCAGTGCGGCTGGTGCTCGGGCTGTTCGGAATTTAGGTTCATCACTGGCATTGAAGGTAATAGCCGTGTCACTCCATGGATTTATTGCTGCTACATGGCAGATTTCGGCCATGCTGCGGAGTGTTTGCTTGCGCCTATTATTTGATGCAAATGTCTCAAAGACTGTTAACACTGTATTGTTATTCACGAGATGGTGCTCTGTGGCATTTGGGATAAGAAGATCCTCACCACTTTTGGCCACCTGCCGGAGTATCCAACATGCTCTAAGGCTGTGCATTGGTATTGTAGCCGCTGTATATGAATTTTGCAGGGTCCATTGAGCCATCCCTCCAGTACGGTTCCATGCCCTATAGAGGGTTTTTGCTTTTTGATAGTTGACCTGGGTGTCTTTTGATAGTGCACCCTTTATTTCGGACTGGGTTTGTATTTAGGGCTGGATTATCCCAAAAGTTTGTTTCAATTTTCCAGGCACTTTCCATCGCACAGTACTTTCGTACTATGGACGCCATGTCAGCGAAGCGTGATATCTCACGGCGATTTATGGAGTTAAGGATTCCCTTGTCCGTGCAATTATTGCAGAAAAATAAGATTGCGTCTTCCTCGCGACAGTCCTTAACCTTGTTCATCGCAAGGAGGAATCTGGCCCAATAGTGATGTACTATTTCCTGGGGCTCTTGCCTGATGCGGGAAAGATCACTTATGTTTGGGTGGGTGGAATTGAATCCGAACCCTTACCCGATCTAGGATCCAGGGGCCGAGGAATTTCCAATTTTGGAAATTCTGTTTCCGGGGTGTTGCCCGATAATCCTGGCCCGCTGCCTGACTCTAAGTTCAGGGATTGGATGCTGTCCTCCCGTGAACGGGTACCCGGCTCGGAGAGCTCAGGAATCCGGACATAGTTGGTCCTCAATATGGAGGAGAGGTCGCCGCATTGTTCCTCCACCACTGCAATATGATGGGTGACCGGCGGAGAGTTAATCTCCCTTTGATCGGGTTTAAGCCCAATCCGATCATAGTCCGTAGCGACTCCCAGGGCGGCGATGCGATCCAAGAGCTCGTTTAGGGAGGCGAGCTCCACCGGATCCATCTGTTCGACGAGTGCCGATTTAACGTGGAGGGTGTTTTCGATGACCCGAGAAGTCATCGTCGGCGCGGTGGCTGAACAGGCGGTCATGATGACACCGCCTAGCCGGAGAGTTTGGCCGACAGCCAAAGCTCCCCCCAACAGTAGTACCGTCTTTAAAGATGAGACGAGACATCCTTCCTTCTGGCGACGTCATAGAGGAACTCTCAATGAAAGCACCAATGTCGGTGTCAAAACCGGCGGATCTCGTGTAGGGGGTCCCGAACTGTGCGTCTAAGGCGGATGGTAACAGGAGGCAGGGAACATGATGTTTTACCCAAGTTCGGGCCCTCTTGATGGAGGTAAAACCCTACGTCCTGCTTGATTTATTCTTGATGATATGAGTATTACAAGAGTTGATCTACCACGAGATCGGAGAGGCTAAACCCTAGAAGCTAGCCTATGGTATGATTGTATGTTGTCCTACGGACTAAAACCCTCCGATTTATATAAACACCGGAGAGGGTTAGAGTTACACAAGGTCGGTTACAAAGGAGGAGATATCCATACCTGTACTGCCTAGCTTGCCTTTCACGCCAAGTAGAGTCCCATCCGGACACGAGACGAAGTCTTCAATCTTGTATCTTCATAGTCCAACAGTCCGGCCAAAGGATATAGTCCGGCTGTCCGGAGACCCCTAATCTCGGACTCCTTCAGTACCCGCGAGATAACTACGTGGCACGACTGGGCATTCTTAGCCCTTGTCATAATTCCACGAGACGGGGAGATGGGGTCACATGATCGCGGGTCTCTGCTCATTACCGCGTGCTACCAAGACACTAACGGTTTGGATATGTGATCCGAGTAGGCCTCTGGCCTTTTTCACACTGACCACCACGCGGGAATAAGTATGGGCACTCTGCGTCGTACGTTTCTCCTGAAAGCTCTTTAGATGCCACAGTTGAGTGGCACGCACCCGGGTGGTCTGCATAAGCACTTGCCTTGTATAAGGAGGTAGCCAGGACTGATCCCAGCCATCCTCGCAACACACATGATTGCAAAGGATGGTTGGCCCATGACCCCTTCACATTTAGGATGTAGATTGGCATGTGACCTCTTTGTTGAGCCTAGGTAGGACTATGACGTGTTGATCGACCGAGGCTGGTCATGACTTGATGGTGTGTCCGGCTGGAGTTGATCGAGCGTGTTGGGTAAGTTGGTGCACCCTAAGGGAGTCCTGGACTAAGGGGTCCTCAGGTGTCCAGTCTATTTGATATGGGCCGGACTGATGGGCCATGAAGATACAAGGCAGAAGACCTTCCCCCGTGTCCGGATGGGACTCTCCTTTGCGTGGATGGCAAGCCTAGCGTCCGGATGTATAATTTCCTTTCTGTGTAAACCGACTATGTACAACCCTAGGCCCCTCCGGTGTTTATATAAACCGGAGGGTTTAGTCCATAGAGGCTATCAGAATTCATACAGGCTAGACATCTAGGGTTTAGCCATTACGATCTCGAGGTAGATCAACTCTTGTAACCCCTATAATCATAAAATATAATCAAGCAGGACGTAGGATTTTACCTCCATTAAGAGGGTCCAAACCTGGGTAAACGTCGTGTCCCCCTTGTCTCCTGTTACCTTTGATCCTCAGACACACAGTTCGGGACCCCCTACCCGAGATCGGCCGGTTTTGACACTGACATTGGTGCTTTTATTGAGAGTTCCACTGTGTCGTCGATAGAAGGTTCGATGGCTCGTTCGATCATCAATGATGATGCCGTTTCCGGGGAAACTTTCCTCCCCGGCCATATTTTTGTGTTCGGCGGCTTCGTTCTGTGCGCCAACTCGATTGGCCACCTCAAACAGGCTGACAGCTATGCCCCTGGTCATTAGATCAGTTTCGGGAACCTAAATTATGTCGCTGATATCCGAGGAGACTTGATATTCGAAGGGTTCTCGGCCCCGACCACCGCCCTAGCCTTAGATCCGGAGCAAACTGCCGGGTCTGAAGATGTGAGTTTGAAGCCCGCCGGACTCTCAACTACGAAACTCACAATCGGGGATCCGGAGGCGATTTTGTCTTCGGCCAGCCAGGAGTCAGGCTGGGTTCCCCCTATCATGGAAAGACCAGACTCGCTCCGGACTCTAGCTCCGAACTCTCGAAGCCCGCGCCCAGCAAGCGTGGCCAGGATGCCTTTGCCCTGGCCAGCCCCGCGGACCCTCGTTTCCCCGTCCAACTCTCGCTCTTAAACGAGGCTCTAGACTTGATGTAGTCCCTCACCATTACAGAGGAATCGCCTTCGAACTATGCCCAGCCTGGACTAGGGGCTGATAACAGGGAATTTTACATCCCACCCACCACCAACTTCATAGCCACCGTCGAGGACTTAACCGACATGCTGGATTACACCTACGAAGATATCGACGGCATGGACGATGATGCCGGAGATGCACAAGGCCAAGACCCGCCGTTTACCGGATGTTGGACGGCCACCTCCACATACGACGTGTATATGGTGGAGACACCCAAAGAGGATGACGGTGCAGACAAGATGGATCCAACGCAGGACAAACCTGATGAGTTACCGCTGAAGCGTCGATGCCAACGACGCCGCTCAAAATCACGTCGTGGAAAATACAGTAATACCGGCACCGGAGACAATAACACTCCAGAGGACGCCAAAGACCCCAAAGCCCCCGTCGAGCCCACATCTGAATAGGATGATGTGGAGGAGGGGTGAGTTAACCCCGACGATCCGGTCGGGAATGAGGATTCGGAAGATAGTAACTATCTACCGCTCTCCGAGGATGATGTCAGCCTCGGTAATGAAGATTTCATCGTGCCAGAGGAACCCCTCGAGCAGGAGCGCCAACTAATCGCCACTGCAAGAAGCCTTAAAAAGCAGCAGCAACGGCTCCAAGCCGAACATGATACACTCAACGGCAGATGGACCCAGGTCCTAGCTGTCGAAGAATATGGCCTACAACGCCCAACAAAGAGTTATCCAAAGCGTCGGCTACTGCCACAATTCGACGATGAGGCCTTCGAGACAATCCCATCGAAACATGACCATGCTGATGAACCAGACCGGCCACCACGTGGGCGAGATAAAGCGGCCACCTACGTCGAACATCAACCTGCACCACCTCGACGTAAGGGCAGAGAGACAGCGACTCCAGGATACACCTATGACTTATGACAAGACCTGAACAATAGAGCAGGCCAAACAAGATCAATCTATGGATCAAGGGGACGCGCCCTAACGCGAGAAGACGACCGTCAAGCTTGGCGCGACAGGCATAACCTCACCAGGGTCGAAAACCGCATATGGATGTCATCCGAACTCTGTTGTGATGTTGCCCGATATAGAGGCGCCACACACCCTTATGCTTTATCGACGAGGTAATGCAGCACCAGTTCCCAAAAGGGTTTAAACCCGTAAACATCGAATCATACGACGGCATGACAGATCCCGTGGTCTGGATTGAAGATTTCCTTCTCCATATCCACATTGCCCGCGGCGTTGATCTCCACGCCATCAAATACCTTCCCTTAAAACTGAAAGGACCAACACGGCACTGGCTAAATAGCCTCCCAGAGAACTCTATTGGTAGCTGGGAAGATTTGGATGATGCCTTTAGAGACAACTTCCAAGGTACCTATGTCCGGCCTCCGGACGCCGATGACCTCAGTCACATAGTTCAGCAAGCCGGGGAGTCAGCCCGAAAACTCTGGACTAGGTTTTTAATTAAAAAGAACCAAATTGTCGATTGTCCGAACGCCGAAGCCCTCACGGCCTTTAAACACAGCGTCCGTGACGAGTGGCTCGCCCGACACCTCGGCCAAGAAAAACCGAAGTGCATGGCAACTCTCACCGCACTCATGACCCACTTTTGTGCGGGAGAAGATAGCTGGCTAGCTCGCAGAAGAAACAACACCAGCGACCCTGGCACCTCCGAAGCCAGAGATGGCAACGGCAGGCCACGACGCAACAAACACAAGCGTCGAAGCAATAATGAAGATGCCGAAGACACGAAAGGTCAACGCCGGATTCAGTGGCTCTAAACCCGGTCAGCGAAACTAGCCATTCAAAGGAAACAAAGATGGTCCATCCAGCTTGGACAGAATACTAGATCGGCCTTGCCAGATCCATGGCACCCCGGGCAAGCCTGCCAATCATACCAACACAAACTATTGGGTCTTCAAACAGGCCGGTAAGATAAACACCAAACATAAGGGGAAAGGGCCGCCCAGTGAGGATGACGATGAGCCTCGCCCAACAAACATAGGGGGGCAAAAGAAATCCCCCCCCCTGAGGTAAAAATAGTGAATATGATCTACGTCACTAATATCCCTAAGCGGTAGCGCGAGCGCACACTAAGGGACGTTTACGCCATAGAGCCAGTCGCCCCAAAATTCAACCCATGGTCAGCCTGTCCGATCACTTTGGACCGCAGAGACCATCTGACCAGTATCCGTCATGCAGGTTCGGCAACATTGGTCCTCGATCCAATCATCGACGGATTCCACCTAACGTGAGTCCTCATAGACGGAGGCAACAGTCTTAACCTGCTTTATTAGGACATTGTCCGTAAAATGGGTATTGATCCCTCAAGGATCAAGCCCACTGAGTAATACCAGGCGTAGAGGCCTGCTGCACAGGGTCAATAACGCTGGAGGTAGTCTTCAGCTCACCGGATAACTTCCGAAACAAAGATTCAATCTTCGACATCGTCCCCTTTCGCAGTGGTTATCATGCACTGCTTGGACGAACTGCTTTCGCCCGTTTCAATGTAGTCCCACACTATGCATATCTAAAGCTCAAGATGCCCGGACCACGCGGTGTTATAACAGTCAATGGAAACATGGAGCGCTCCCTCCGTACTGAGGAGCATACCGCGGCCCTCGCAGCTGAGGTACAGGGTGGCCTTATCAAGGCGAATACTTCATCGACCATCAAGCCCCCAAACACTGTCAAAAGAGTCTGGTCTACCCTGCAGAACGACAGTCCGGTTCGTCCAGAACTAGATTAGCAATTCAGCCTCCGTCAATACCCCCACTTAATCGCGGCATACATACTACACGTACATAACTACACACTACAAATATCATGGACAAGGATAGATGCACACTAAAGGCAAAGTCCACAATACGGCTCGACCCTATTTGGACCTTCATATTCTTCCTTTTTTCCCTTTTTATTTTTATTTTTTTCAGGTTCTTTACAACCCAAATAACTTTTCGATGGTACCAAGGGCCCTTTTCCAGGCCCCTTATGTATACGCGATCGTTGATCCTCTCAAAGGATCCTACACCAAGGTGAAAAGTGGCGCAGACGTGCGGCACGGTGTCCAAAGGATCTTCAAGACCACCCTTTCTTTTTCAAGACCTGCATACAACTTTCCCTTGTTCTCAAATTCTTGGCACGTAAAATAGCCTTGATGATTATGTCATTCTCTGTAAGAGCACGTTTGACGTATCAATCACACTATAGCAGAAACAGTTTTGACCAACCTTATTCGGTATTGGCTTATTTCATAATCTGTATTCCATCTTCACGATAGATTGACAAACACACCTCAACATAAATTGCCAGGTGCTCTATTTGGCCACATATATTTTTCAAAAATAAAAAGTCCGAACACTTTTATAGTACACTTCGGTGTCCCGAATACCGCGTTATATGCATCGGCTCCGAATCATGTCTTTGGTCAATAGTTGGGTTGCCCGGCTCCTGTGGTTACCACCTTACATTCCGCTTGTTCGGCTAAGGTAGTAAAGGGACAACTACTGTGATTGTGTTTCTGGTTCGTCCGGTCAAACACCTCAGTAGAGAAAGCCGAAAACTGACTGTCATGATATAACAAGAACTAGTCAGCGGTTCGGTAACTTACTAAATCTTTTGCGATTTTTTCCGTATTGCACGAAGGACTGGCATCACCCGGTCACGCGCCTAAAGCATCCAAGTTCAGAAAGCCACACGCGCATGAGGGGCTAGCTCATAGTCCCTTTGTCAAACTCCTATGGCTAAGTGAGAGTGATAAAGCTACATAGTCGGATTGCCTAGTTCGCCGCACGATCACCTCCTTTATGGACCAAGACGTTGGGTCAAGAGTGGTCAAGTGCTATTACAAAGACCCCCATGGTATCTACATGGGGGTTGAAGCCGACGACTGGCAAACTTTCAGATATAAGAATGGCTGCGTAGGAGGAAAATATTTTTAGATAAAAGCACAAGTATATTACACAAGCCTTGTTTCATAACACAAAAGTCTGGGCAGCTGTGACGCCCTCGATGCAACCATACACTAATCATACACGCAAATGTACGATCAAGATCAAGGACTCATGGAAAGATATCACAACACAAATCTAGACACAAATTAAAATAATACAAGCTTTATATTACAAGCCAGGGGCCTCGAGGGCTCGAATACATAAGCTCGAATACACAAAATTCAGCGGAAGCAAAAAATATCTGAGTACAGACATAAGTTAGACAAGTTTGCCTTAAGAAGGCTAGCACAAAAGCAACAACGATCGAAAAGGCAAGGCCTCCTGCCTGGGAGCCTCCTAACTACTCCTATTTGTCTGCGGTCTTCACGTAGTAGTAGGCATCCTCCGGGTAGTAGTAGTCATCAGTGGTGTCGCCTGGCTCCTAGGATCCGTCATCTGGTCACAATAATCGATTATGGGGGAAAAGAAGTAGCAAAGCAACCGTGAGTACTCATCCAAAGTACTCGCAAGACTTACATCAGATCTAAACTAAGTATGCATCTGTATCAAAGGAAAAGGGTTGTATCTGTGGACTAAACTGCAGAATGCCAGAAGGGAAGGGGAAAGCCTAGCCTATCGAAGACTAGCATCTTCTAGAAACCACCATCTTGCAGCAACAGGAGGGAGTAGAGTAGCATAAAGTAAAGTAGCAGTAGTGTTATCAACCTTGGCCAGAGATCCTTTCTTGACTCCCTGCGAGAAAGCAATCCCAGAGCCATACTATCCATTTCTCATCACCATCCATTTCTCATCACAATCCATTTCTAATCACAATCCAGTTCTAGTTGTATCGATCGGGATACAACTCCAAGTGTCTGTTACTGTAGGACAGGCTATCGATAGATGTTTTCTTCCCTGCAGGGGTGCACCAACTTACCCACCACGCTCGATTAACTCTGGCCGGACACACTTTCCTAGGTCATGCCCGGCCTCGGCCAAACAATATGCCGCAACCCGACCTAGGCTTAATAGAGAGGTCAAGCACGCCGGACTAAACCTATGCCCCCAGGGGTCATGGGCCATCTCCCTAGGAACTCCTGCACGTTGCGAGGGAGGCCGGTGAGCAGACCTAGCTACCTCCTTCAAAAAAGGAAGGTGCTTACCAGTCCAACCCGGCACACGCCGCTTAGTCGCTGACGTATATTAAGCTTCGGCTGATGCATACGACGCAGAACGCCCATACTATGCCCACATGATGGTTAGTGCTATCAGGCCAGAGGCCCCTCGGATCAAATATCCAAATTGTAGTGGATTAGGAGCACGCGGTAACAAGCAAAGACTCATGAAATATGTGACCCCGTTGTCCCGTCTCGAGGACTTGCGGCAAGGGCTAGGAATGCCCGGCCACGCCTCGTAATTATTTCGCGGGCACCTTCCAGGTCAACCCGACTTCACATCACTCGCTATTAAGCTCGCGCGGGTACCCCTCAGGGTCGACCCATCTTTAGTAGCATGGTTCAGTGTAAAGTCATAGTAACCATAGTAACTGTGTGTCTAACACCAAAGGGAAAACCCGAGGAATCACCCCTGGTGAATTCCACTCGATGTTGTCATCAACGTGAACGTAAGAGGATCCACCCTCGAGGTTCACGTTTGACGGGTTGCACGACAGAGCTGTAACGGAAGTGGTTAAGGAGGAAATCACCCTCGATGACCTCGACCATATAGCTACACTACAGAGATCTTATCAGGAGTGATGTAAGAGGCTCCACCCTTGGCACTCGATGGTAACTCTATAGAGTCGTACAACTAGGGGGGTGATGTGCGGTGTCGGGGCCTGGACGTCGATCATGTGATCAAGTCATCGAACATAAAGCGAGGCAACTTGGACAAGGTAGGGTCACTGATGGATCTCTAACCAACCTATACTAAGCAGTTTAGGATAAGCAGGTAAGGTATGAAAGCAGGTAACAACAACAGGCTATGCATCAGAGTAGGATCATATAGAAAGCAGTAGTAGTTCTAATGCAAGCATGAGAGGGAAGAAATGGGTGATATATGAATGCTCAAGGGGGGTTTGCTTGCCTGGAAGCTCTGGCATGGAGGGGTCGTCGACGACGTAGTCGATCACAGGGGGCATCAGCAGCGGTCTCGAGGTCTACCGGAGAAGAAGAGGGGGAAGAAACAATAAATACACGCAAGCATAAGCATAACAAGACAATAAGCGGTGCTGGAGGTGTTCTAACGCAGCGCTAGGCGATACTGGCGAATGAGGATAACATCCGGGAAAGTTTTACTGAAGTTTGCATTTGTCGGACAGATGAAACAGAGTGGAAAGCTGCAGGTTCTCTATGCTAGGGATGTGTGGCAGACAAACAGACCGCGTGTCCGTATTCATCTCGTCGTTCTGAGCAACCTTCATGTAGAAAACTTTTCATCCGAGTTACAGATTATTTATTATGATTTTTCAAAGTTTTAAACATTTTCTGAAATTAATATTAATTCAAAAATAATTGCTAAAATGCTAAGCGCACCCAGCACAGGGTGCACAAAACTGTACTTAGTGGCTGACAGGTGGGCCAGGGGGTCCCAGTTGACCAGTCAACATTTGACTGGTCAACACGGGGTCGGGTCCTTCTGTCATTGACTGTTTCGTTAACTAACTAGTTAATTTGGTCTAATTAGGCTATTAAGCTAATTAACTTTAATAGTTTAACTAACCAAATTAATTAAGTTAATTAATTAATTATATTGATTAATTATTTATTTTTTAAATCTTTTTTAAACACCTACTTTTTTAAAGGACAGGGGCTGTGGGGCCCGTTCGTCAGATGCACTAGGCCAACTCAGCGGGGCGGGTTAACGGGCGGAACCCTGGGGTCGGGCGCAGGCCTCCAGGCGGAGAAGCGGGGCGGGCGCCCGTGGAGGCCGCAGCCTGCCTGGGACGGGGCGAGGCCGGCGGGGCGCCGGCAGCTGCCAGCAGCGACGAGGGACGGCAGTGCAGGACGGCGACGAGCAAAGGCGCGCGCGGCAGGCAGGGCAATGGCGAACGACGCGGGCATCGGGCGCGAGCGCCCATCGAGGGCGAGGTCGTGGCCTCGGCTAGGCTTGGGCGGGAGCGGACAGAGGCGCGGGCGGCGCCGGGCGCGCGAGGGCGGCGGTCGGCAGCGACGCGGTCCCGAGCAGTAGCAGGGGACGGCGGGCGAGGCGTGAGGCGGGAACGGGGCCCTATGACAGAACAGAGCGGAGAGGAGGGAAGGCGCTCACGAGGGGAACGTAGGGCACAAGGCAGCGGGATCGGGGAAGGTTGGGGTGGTCCGACGAAGGAGAGGATGAGGAGGTCTGGCGAGGCTCGACGGAGCCGATGAGGAGGCGAGGCGACGTGGAGCGGCTCCGACGAGCGGCGTCCGTCGGCGAGGTTGGGGCGTCCGGCGTGGCGACGGGGATGGGGCGGCGCTCGGCGAGGTGGCAGGGGAACGCGTCGGGTAGCAGTGTCGGGAGCGCGGAGCGATGGCGCCGAAGACGGGATCAGGCCCGATCCCGATCCAATCAAGAGGAGGGGAACGAGAGGGAGACGTGGGGAGGGAGTGGGGCGATCTGTCCAGATATTTTGGGTGCGTGGTGGGATAAGGGAGAGGGAGAGGTGGGCCGGCCAGATGGTCTGGTGGTCCAGCTGGGCCACGACCCAGTGGGGGATGGGGCTTCTCTCTCCCCTCTTCTCCTTTTCTTTTGTCTTCTCTGCTTTGCATTTTCCTTTTGCTCCAAAAGACTTTTGGAAAAAGTGTAGCTTCTCTCAATAATTATTATGTAATATTTAGCACTGCCTCAAGAAGTTTGAGAAGCAGTTGAAAAGCCTTAGAATCTTTATAACTTTAAAAGTGATTTAAAATATTGTTTTGACCCCTTGTTTTATTCATTTAAGGGCATTTAAACAATTTATAAAAAAATATGGGTTTCAACATGACAAATACCCAGGGATTATTTACAACACTTTGAACATTTTGTTCTTCATGTTTGGCAATTTGAATTTTGGACTTTGATTTGAATTTGAAATTTGAACCAGTTTTGAACCAACGTGAGTTTAACAAGAGTAATCATGATGATGTGGCATCATTAGGAGGGTATTACTATAGCTTAATTATCCGGGCGTCACAATTCTCCTCCACTACAAGAAATCTCGTCCCGAGATTTAAGGGAGAGTAAGGAGGGAAAGACTCGGGAAGGACGGAGCTCAACACAAGGTAGGTACCAGGGGGCTATCTTAGTGAACGTGGCATAGAGGCATCTCTCGAGTTTGAAATATAAGAAAGTCATCGAGAGCAAGGTAAGAAGGTGCAATAAGAAGTTTCAACCGGGTAGGAAATTGCTTGATGTCTGCAACAGAGTGCGAAAGAGGCTCAGAGCATCAAGAATAAGTATTGCATTTGATACCAGAACAGATCACAAGGAAGATGGCTCGCGAATTACATACGAAGCCAAGCCCGAGGGATAACTTGGAAAACAAGGATGCATAGGAGAATTAGGTTTCGATCCTGTGGAACTATGGGTTATGGGCCCACCATGTGGGTTAAAAGCAGGAAGGGTGCTAACATTTTGTACGGCTAAGGTAGCAAGGCATGTCAGAGGACAACCTGTCAGTTATGTCGGCAACGACATTGGTACCAAGGGCGAGGGACGTAGAGAACCATTTTCCTTCTCGTTAAGACGAGGCGGACCAATAGGCAAAGTTCTCATCCATCGGTGGCTACTAGAATGTCATCAATAATAGTAACAAGGTCTTACTGACAGAGTTGTACACCGAGGTGTTTACCTAAGCAGAGAATTAACTCTGCTCGGATAAGTTAGATTACGAGAAAGGTTTAAAGAAACCAATGGAAAGGAAAAATGTGACTATTAATTTAATCAGAACAATGGAAAGGAAAAATGTGTTTAAACACAAATATCAGGAGTATATCCTTTGAAGGACAAGCAGATGATGATATCCACAACAGGATAGTAAGTAGATTACCATTTGGGTAAAGGGGAGAGGAATGTTCATGACATTACCCATACCACAGTGTTTGGATAAGTGATCAAGAAACAATTAGCATTGCTCCTCAATGTTCTTAATGATGTTTAGAGTACCACAATCATGCTTCAGGGCAGCATTGACATGGTCATCAGGTAAAGGTCGGACCTTGGGAACACAAAGGATCCATCAAGAATTTATAGGACATCTCATGCAATTTTATCAGGAAAAAGATGAGGATGTAGCCGATGGGTTCAGCGGCAATCCATCGACATGTCAAAAAGAAAAGGATGTATTCCAAAATTGTATGAACAAGTTCGTGTTTGGGGGGGGGCAAGAATGTCTTTGATGATAACACAAATCATCGAGGGGCAATGATGGTATTTCTCATCATGAATTTGATTGATATCCTGGAAGAGCTCAGAATGTTGATAATTTTGTCGAGAGGTTTCATGAAGATGTAATCGATTGGCGATGACATCAAGTCAAAGGAATTTTGAAGCAAAAAGGTTATCGAAACCACGAATATGACACAAACTCGAATTCAAACTTGTTGTTTAAGGTGAAATGATATGACGAGGAAGATCGACGTAAGTTGAGCTCATCATCGAAAGTTGTGCTCCGAAAAGAAGGACCGGATAGCACAGTTAAAATTAGCTCGATAATGATATAGCCGATCAGGCTATGAATGACTTGAAGGATTATTAAACTCGTAAGCAACGGAAATAGCTTAGAGTTATTGAGTCGGAGTGCGGAATCGATTCACTTATCGGTGTTATCAAGTGACTAATAACTCGGAACCCAGGGCAATCTGAAATCGCTGAGGAGCAATACCAGATGAGGACTCATAGGAAGCAACACAGTTCTTTGTTATTCTCGAGATACCGGAGGGTAATACTCGAAGGAAGGTCAAGATAGAGGTTGCAAAGATGCATTGATCTGTAGAAGACAAGTGCTTTAACTTGTCCGAGAAATGGAAACAAAGGGGAACAATCATGGTCAGAACCACGGTTGCAAAGGAACAAACATAGTTACCAGATGAACTTATAACAAGGGGATTATTATTATCACAAGAAGCTTCCATGATAAGATCTACATCGTGCCCACGGGCATGAACACAAAGTTCAAGGTCGACTCCCACTTCTTCAATGCATATCATTTCATTTACTTCTCTCTTTCGATGAAGTTCTAGTGTTGAAATTATATCTGGCAAAACACCAGAAGAGTATGACTCGTGAAAACTCTCGGGTTCACATGGATTAGGGAAGGCATAGGTTCAACCCATAGGGGCATCTTAGGAACATATACCACAAACCTCATGAGTAATATAACACAAGCTCGAAGGCGGAGCATGGTTGAGAAGGCAGAGGATACAATTTACCAAAGGCATTATGTATCCGAGGAAAGGCTCACAAGCTTATTGAATATGAAGGACGTTGTCGGATAAAATCCGAAAAAGGGGTCTGGTGGTCCACAATGGATCCGATGTGAGCATCAATATTCAACCAGAGGAAGAAAGAATGCAAGGAGATCAGATTATAGAAACAACTGACTAACTCAAAGCTCAATTGCAAAGGAATTATGAATTCCAAGACGAGGGATCAGAAGCAATGCTCTGATAAGGGATGGATAGGTAGAATAGCCTTAGGGGTACAATCGATGGCGATTTGATTGATCGAGATTCAGCACATGCTAGAATGACGTATGAGCCAGAAGGATGAATTCTAGGATCTGATTGAGGATTGCGAGCATTCGCAACATATTGTATCAATGGACTCAAAATGATAATGACAAAGGCTGACAATAAGATTACTAGACTTATGGTATTAACCATAATGCAAGCAAGCAAGAAATTCAAGAACAATAGGCTATTGAGGATTTTCACAAGAATGAATGGTATTACGAAGACTTTGTGAAGTACAAGAATCAACTAAGGATGAGCTGATACCCGAAAGGTGCACAAAGTTATCCGTAGGGGTATTCAGATGGCAAGGAACTGCAAGGCAGTAAGCTCAAAGGATTCTCGGAAAAAGGAGAGCAGTTCAGGGCATCTTGTAATAACAAGATCAATGGGATAGAATGTAAGATTGGTAAGTGTGTGTAGTTAGCCATAAGGATATTTCGGTGGTAGGGAATTGCAAAGGCAACATGCACAAAGTCTCGAGAGAAAATCGTCGAGTATCTTCGGAATCTTCTGATGCAGCAGGCGATCATCTAAAATAAGGGGCTCTCCGGGCGGATGTGATCACGAGATCCTATTGTTCGAGTTAGTAAAACCATTTAAACCGAATAGAAGAGAGATCAGAGTCCCAGAGTATAGACGAGGAGTAAAAGATCCTAATACCACCCAAATGGCAACGTGGGCCCGTAAGGCACACAGCCATGTTAGTAAAAGTTTTTCAATGGCTAGACTCAACTTCGGCCAAGGAGTTTGGAAGGGGGGATTCTTACAGGCAGTCGGCTCTGATACCAACTTGTGACGCCCTCGATTCAACTGTACACTAATCATACACGCAAATGTGTACGATCAAGATCAAGGACTCACGGGAAGATATCACAACACAACTCTAGACACAAATTAAAATAATACAAGCTTTATATCACAAGCCAGGGGCCTCGAGGGCTCAAATACATAAGCTCAAATGCACAAGCGTCAGCGAAAGCAAAAAATATCTGAGTACAGACATAAGTTAGACAAGTTTGCCTTAAGAAGGCTAGCACAAAAGCAACAACAATCGAAAAGGCAACGCCTCCTGCCTGGGAGCCTCCTAACTACTCCTAGTCGTCTGCGGTCTTCACGTAGTAGTAGGCATCCTCCGGGTAGTAGTAGTCATCAGTGGCATCGCCTGGCTCCTAGGATCCGTCATCTGGTCACAACAATCGGCTATGGGGGAAAAGAAGTAGCAAAGCAACCGTGAGTACTCATCCAAAGTACTCGCAAGACTTACATCAGATCTAAACTAAGTATGCATCTGTATCAAAGGAAAAGGGTTGTATCTGTGGAGTAAACTGCAGAATGCCAAAAGGGAAGGGGAAAGCCTAGCCTATCGAAGACTAGCATCTTCTGGAAACCACCATCTTGCAGCAACATGAGGGAGTAGAGTAGCATAAAGTAAAGTAGCAGTAGTGTTATCAACCTCGGCCAGAGATCCTTTCTCGACTCCCTGCGAGAAAGCAATCCCAGAGCCATACTATCCATTTCTCATCACCATTCATTTCTCATCACAATCCATTTCTCATCACAATCCAGTTCTAGTTGTATCGATCGGGATACAACTCCAAGTGTCCGTTACTGTAGGACAGGCAATCGATAGATGTTTTCTTCCCTGCAGGGGTGCACCAACTTACCCACCATGCTCGATTAACTCCGGATGGACACACTTTCCTAGGTCATGCCCGGCCTCGGCCAAACAATACGCCGCAACCCGACCTAGGCTTAATAGAGAGGTCAAGCACGCCAGACTAAACCTATGCCCCCAGGGGTCATGGGCCATCTCCCTAGGAACTCCTGCACGTTGCGAGGGCGGTCGGTGAGCAGACCTAGCTACCTCCTTCAAAAAAGGAAGGTGCTTACCAGTCCAACCCGGCGCGCGCCGCTCAGTCGCTGACGTCTATTAAGCTTCGGCTGATGCATACGACGCAGAACACCCATACTATGCCCACGTGATGGTTAGTGCTATCAGGCCAGAGGCCCCTTGGATCAAATATCCAAATCGTAGTGGATTAGGAGCACGCGGTAACAAGCAGAGAGTCACGAAAGATGTGACCCCGTTGCCCCGTCTCGAGGACTTGCGGCAAGGGCTAGGAATGCCCGGCCATGCCTCGTAATTATCTCGCGGGCACCTTCCAGGTCAAACCGACTCCACATCACTCGCTATTAAGCTCGCGTGGGTACCCCTCAGGGTCTACCCATCTTTAGTAGCATGGTTTAGTGTAAAGTCATAGTAACCATAGTAACTGTGTGTCTAACACCAAAGGGAAAAATCCGAGGAATCACCCCCGGTGAATTTCCACTCGATGTTGTCATCAAGGTGAACGTAAGAGGATCCACCCTCGAGGTTCACGTTTGATGGGTTGCACGACAGAGCTGTAACGGAAGTGGTTAAGGTGGAAATCACCCTCGATGACCTCGACCGTATAGCTACACTACAGAGATCTTATCAGGAGTGATGTAAGAGGTTCCACCCTCGGCACTCGATGGTAACTCTGTAGAGTCGTACAACTAGGGGGTGATGTGCGGTGTCGGGGCCTGGACGTCGATCATGTGATCGAGTCATCGAACATAAAGTGAGGCAACTAGGACAAGGTGGGGTCACTGATGGATCTCTAACCAACCTATACTAAGCAGTTTAGGATAAGCAGGTAAGGTATGAAAGCAGGTAACAACAGCAGGCTATGCATCAGAGTAGGATCATACAGAAAGCAGTAGCAGTTCTAATGCAAGCATGAGAGGGAAGAAATGGGCGATATCGGAATGCTCAATGGGGGTTTGCTTGCCTGGAAGCTCTAGCAAGGAGGGGTCGTCGTCGACGTAGTCGATCACAGGGGGCATCAGCAGCGGTCTCGAGGTCTACCGGAGAAGAAGAGGGGGGAGAAACAATAAATACATGAAAGCATAAGCATAACAAGACAATAAGCGGTGCTGGAGGTGTTCTAACACAGCGCTAGGCGATACTAGCGAAGGAGGATAACATCCGGGAAAGTTTTCCCGAAGTTTGCATTTTTCGGACAGATGAAACGAAGGGGGAAAGCTGCAGGTTCTCTATGCTAGGGATGTGTGGCGGACAAACGGATCACGTATCCGGATTCGTCTCGTCGTTCTGAGCAACCTTCATGTAGAAAACTTTTTCATCTGAGTTACAGATTATTTATTATGACTTTTCAAAGTTTTAAACATTTTCTAAAATTAATATTAATTCGAAAATAATTGCTAAAATGCTAAGCGCATCCAGCACAGGGTACACAAAACTGTACCCAGTGGCTGACAGGTGGGCCAGGGGGTCCCAGTTGACCAGTCAATGTTTGACTGGTCAACACAGGGTGGGGTCCTCCTGTCATTGACTGTCTCGTTAACTAACTAGTTAATTCGGTCTAATTAGGCTATTAAGCTAATTAACTTTAATAGTTTAACTAACCAAATTAATTAAGTTAATTAATTAATTGTATTGATTAATTATTTATTTTTTAAAATCTTTTTTTAAACACCTATTTTTTTAAAGGACAAGGGCTGTGGGGCCCGTTCGTCAGTGGCACTAGGCCAACTCAGTGGGGCGGGTTAACGGGCGGAACCCCGGGGTCGGGCGCAGGCCTCCGGGCGGAGAAGCGGGGAGGGCGCCCGTGGAGGCCGCAGCCTACCTGGGGCGGGGCGAGGCGGACGACGCGGGCATCGGGCGCGAGCGCCCATCGAGGGTGAGGCCATGGCCTCGGCTGGGCTTGGGCGGGAGCGGACAGAGGCGCGGGCGGCGGTCGGCAGCGACGCGGTCCCGAGCAGTAGCAGGGGACGGCGGGCGAGGCGCGAGGCGGGGACGGGGCCCTACGACGGAACAGAGCAGAGAGGAGGGAAGGCGCTCACGAGGGGAAGGTAGGGCACAGGGTAGCGGGCTCGGGGAAGGTTGGGGTGGTCCGACGATGGAGAGGATGAGGAGGTCCGGCGAGGCTCGACGGAGCCGATGAGGAGGTGAGGCGAAGTGTAGCGGCTTCGACGAGCAGCGTCCGTCGGCGAGGTCAGGGTGTCCGGCGTGGCGACGGGGATGAGGCGGCGCTCGACGAGGTGGCGGGGGAATGCGCCGGTCGGCGGCGTCGGGAGCGCGGAGCGATGGCGCCGAAGACGGGATCGAGCCCGATCCCGATCCAATCGAGAGGAGGGGAACGAGAGGAAGACGTGGGGAGGGAGTGGGGCGATCTGTCCAGATATTTTGGGTGCGTGGGGAGATAAGGGAGAGGGAGAGGTGGGCCGGCCAGATGGTCTGGTGGTCCAGCTGGGCCATGACCCAGTGGGGGAAGGGGCTTCTCTCTCCCCTCTTCTCCTTTTCTTTTGTCTTCTCTCCTTTGCATTTTCCTTTTGCTCCAAAAGACTTTTGTAAAAAGTGTAGCTTCTCTCAATAATTATTATGTAATATTTAGCACTGCCTCAAGAAGTTTGAGAAGCAGTTGAAAAGCCTTAGAATCTTTATAACTATAAAAGTGATTTAAAATATTGTTTTGACCCCTTGTTTTATTAATTTAAGGGCATTTAAACAATTTATAAAAAATATGGGTTTCAACATGACAAATACCCAGGGATTATTTACAACACTTTGAACATTTTGTTCTTCATGTTTGGCAATTTGAATTTTGGACTTTGATTTGAATTTGAAATTTGAACCAGTTTTGAACCAACGTGAGTTTAACAAGAGTAATCACGATGATGTGGCATCATTAGGAGGGTATTACTGTAGCTTAATTATCCGGGCGTCACAGCAGCCCGGATACATTCATTCAAACATAAGATCCTTCCAGCATTGACCCTCTATTAAACGGGCACCATCTAGGACGTCCTCAAAATAGCGCTCCAGCTTGCGATAGTCTTTGCCTTTGGGTGGGCCCTCAACCGCTACGACGACAGCCTTCATCTTTGCCCAGTGCATCTTGACATGTGCAAAGGCCATCCGGGCACCGTCAATACATGAGGAGCGCTTAACAGCTTCAAATCGGGGTAGGGCGTCGACGAGCCGCTTGACTGAGCTGAAGTAGTTGTCGAGAATAGGATTGGCCGGCCATAACCGGATTATGATGTCCTTCATGGCCAGTCCAGACATCCTATGCAGCTCCGCCACCTGCATCATCTGGTCATTCAATAGCGTTGGACGCTCCGGCGCCAGGTACTGCGACCAGAAGAGTTTCTCCGTCGTGTTCCCCTCTTGGTCCCGGAAAAACTTTGCAGTGTCGGCGGCGCTCTTGGGAAGATCCGCAAATGCATCTGGAGAACTCCATAATCGAGTAAGTGGGGCATATTCTTGACTGCTGAATTTACTCTACAAAAGAAAGGGCTTACCAGCCGCTATCAGTTCATCCTGCTTAATCTCCTCCCGAGCCTCCCGGGACTCAGTCTGCGCCTCCCTGGCCTCTTGGAGAGCCTTGGAGAGTTCGACTGCTTGAGCCTTATTATTCTCCTCCAAGGCCTCACACTTAAGAGCAGCGTCCTTGAGCTCTTGCTCAACTTCGGTCACCCTTTCCTCATACTGGCGGCGGGTGGCCTGCTCGGCCATTAAATCAGCAGCCGCTTTATCAGCTGCCGCTCTACTCACCCTCTCCTGCTCTTGGACTTGCGATAGGGCACCCTTAAGGGTCTCAACCTCGGCCGCACTACCTACAAATCATTTACACAAGAAAGTGTGTTAGCTTAAACTCCGCACTATAATTTTAGTCCTACAAATACGTACGTTATGCCTCATCGAACCGCTTGTTAATGCGGTCGAGGTCATTATTGGCCAACATCTTGCGTTTGAGCTCGGAAACTTCAGCGACCTGGACGGTCACCGCCAACAGTGAAGCGTGTACATTTAATAGATATGTACGTCACCTCTGCGATATTAATTTGATCCTTTGTTCGGCTTTTTCCAAAAACGAACATAGTCTCAGGGGCTACTATCTATATACATGCATAGTTTCTTCATATAAAAAGGCGTCTTATGTCGCATACCTCAAAGCCTGTCAGTAGGCTCGCAAAGGCTCCATTCAGCCCACTCTTGGCAGACTAAATCTTCTTAACCACCGCACCCATCAGGGTACGGTGCTCCTCCATGATGGAAGCGCGTCGAAGTGCTTCCGTCAGGGTGTCCGGCGCCTCCGGGTTGATGGAGGTTGCCGGTGGAGTCGGAACTCCCTCCTCCTGCAAAGGGGGTTGCCCGCTCGATTTCAGAGCCGTATTGGTCTCCGGAATGGTGTTCGACTGGGGGCCGGATTGCTCATGGCCCCCGTCATCAGTCTCCATAGGGGTTAGTTTCCACATGTTCCCGACGGCCGAGGTGTTACTCTCTGGCGCCATCTTGATGGCCTCCCGAACCTCTCCATGGCCTGGAGAGGCTTCTCGGGACAACACTTCGGTGTCGTCCATAGCGGTTGGCGGGGAGGCTCGTGGAGGCGTCTCGCTCTCCACCATCCCTGGCTCCAGCTAATTCCCCGAAGACGATGAGTGGGGAAGATCGTGGGCCGGACTGAGCCACACAACACAAAAATGTTATAACTACAATCATAAAAACTGGACATACATATAGTGTCCTTGGGTACTTACGATGCGGCCAGGGGCTTCGACCTGGGGCGCCATTCGGGGAGGGCTTCGGCATCTGAATCCAAACCACGAGAGGGTTATTTTCTCCCTCTTGGACGCCTCCGCTCCTGGGTCTGTAGAGGCCGCCCTCTTCTTCTTCCTCCCCTTAGGGGGAGGATTGCTCTCTTCTTCCTCCTCCTCTTCGTCTTCATCTCCCTCGTGCGAGGAGAGAGCTTTGGTATCCCCAGACACGGCATCCGAAGTACCTTTACTACGGAGGCCACCTTTGGCCTCCTTGCTCTTCTTCTTGGCCTTCTTCTCCGGCGCCTTATAAGGCGCCGGGACCAACATCCTCGTTAATAGAGGAGTGGCTGGGTTTTCAGGTAGCGGCGCTGGACACCTGATCCACTCCGCCTTCTCTATCCAACCCTGAATAAGGAATGGGCATCTCAGTATATCCTTCGACTTATGGACCGAACTATGTTCGAAGGTAAGAAGCTTACCTCAGTAGCTGGATGTGCGCTGTCGAGACCAATGTCTTCGCTCTTCTCCGACCACGACTTCTGGGCCTTAAAAAGCAATTTCCAGATCTCTTTGTGCGTTGTACTGAAGAAGCGATGCAGGGTCCGGGGGCTGTCTGGATTAAACTCCCACATGCGGAGAGGTCGGCGTTGGCATGGGAGGATCCGGCGGAAGAGCATCACCTGAATCACGTCGGTGAGACGGGTGTGCTTCTTTATCATACTCTTGATGCGCTTTTGCAGCGTCATCACTTCGTCAGTCGACCCCCAGTCTAGACCCTTGTTGGTCCAAGACGTGAGCCGCATAGGGGGCCCATATCTAAATTCAGGAACAACCGCCCATTTGGTACCGCAGGGCTCGGTGATGTAGAACCACTCCTGCTGCCACACCTTCACGGTCTCCACGAAGGCTCCTTCGGGCCAAGTGGTGTTGGGGAGTTTGCTCACCATGGTGCCGCCGCAGTCGGCGTGCTGCCCGTCAACCACCTTTGGCTTCACATTGAAGACTTTGAGCCACAGGCCGAAATGGGGTGGAATACGGAGGAGCGCCTCACACACGACGATGAACGCCGAGATGTGAAGGAAGGAGTTTGGGGCTAGATCATGGAAATCTAGCCCGTAATAGAACATGAGGCCGCAGAAAAAAGGGTGAAGTGGAAACCCTAGGCCGCGGAGAAAATGAGGGATGAACACAACCCTCTCGCCGGGCTCTGGAGTAGGGATGATTTGCTCTTTCGTTGGGGGGCTGTGTGCGATTTCCGTGGTCAAATACTTTGCCTCCCGGAGTTCCTTAATGTCCTTCTCCGTGACGGAGGAGGCCACCCACTTGCCCTGAGAGCCGGATCCGGACATGGTTGCAAGGATTGGGCGGTGGGAAAGGTGGAAACTTGGGCGCTGGAGCTTGAGGATGGGAAGGCAGAGGAAGGAAGAAGGAGTGGGGGTAAAAAGATGGATCTTTATCCGCTTATATAGGTAGTGAAGATCAAACGCCCCCCACTAGCCTTAAAACTCGCCTATTCCCAAGGGGTCATGCGTATGGCACGGTTGGATTACCCAAACCCGTATTGATGGAAATCCCGCAATAAGGGGGTACGATCTCTGTTTTGACAAGACATGTCAATAGAGGCTGCGCCTCGAAGCACAAAGTGGGAGGCCAAAAAATAGTTCAAATTAATAAAAGGCCAGACATGACGTTTCGCCGAAAAAGCTGTCAGTAGATATGCATTATTAAGTATTATACCCTTGTGGTTGAGGGTTGTGACTATTATACAGAGCCGGATATAGTTCTCTTGTTCAGAAGACTGCTTTGTATGCGGAGAAGGAACCCGCCTTGCAATACCGAAGACAATCTGCGTGGCGAACACATCGTCATTGAAGACTGGTTCAGGGGCTACTGAGGGAGTCCTAGACTAAGGGGTCCTCAGGTGTCCGGGCTATTTGATATGGGCTAGACTGATGGGCCATGAAGATACAAGGCAGAAGACCTTCCCCCGTGTTCGGATGGGACTCTCCTTTGCGTGGATGGCAAGCCTAGCGTCTGGATGTATAATTTCCTTTCTCTGTAAACCGACTCTATACAACCCTGGGCCCCTCCGATGTTTATATAAACCGGAGGGTTTAGTTTGTAGAGGTTATCAGAATTCATACAGGCTAGACATCTAGGGTTTAGCCATTACGATCTCGAGGTAGATCAACTCTTGTAACCCATATACTCATCAAATATAATCAAGTAGGATGTAGGGTTTTACCTCCATTAAGAGGGCCCGAACCTGCGTAAACGTCGTCTCCCCCTTGTCTCCTGTTACCTTCGATCCTCAGACGCACAGTTTAGGACCCTCTACCCGAGATCGGCCGGTTTTGACACCGACACACCCCTGCAAGGAAGTATATCTATTCAAATAGTCGTGTCCATGGTAACAGACGCTCAGAGTTGTATCCCTATCGATACAGCTAGAACTGGATGCTGAGGCATGAAATGGATATGATGGCTCCAGGATTGCTTTCTCGCAGGGAGTCGAGGAAGTAATCTCTGGGCGATGTTACAACATACTACTATTATAATATTTTACTCTTATCTCTTCTGATGCTGCAAGATGCTAGTCTTCGATAGGCTAGGCTTTTCCTCTTCTCTTCTGGCATTCTGCAGTTTAGTCCATAGATACACATCCCATCCCTTGGATATAGATGCATACTTAGTTTAGATCTGATGTAAGTCTTGCGAGTACTTTGGCTGAGTACTCATAGTTGCTTTGCTACCTCTTTTCCCCCTATACCCGATTGCTGCGATCAGATGACGGATCTCAGGAACTAGACGCCACTATCATCGACTACTACTACTACCCTGAGGGTGCCTACTACTACGTGGAGGCCGCTGATGACCAGGAGTAGATAGGAGGCTCCCAGGCAGGAGGCCTTGCCTTTTCGATCATCGATGTTGCTTTTGTCCTAGCCTTCTTAAGACAAACTTGTTTAACTTATGTATGTACTCAGATATTGTTGCTTCCGCTGACCCTTTGTTCGAGCCCTCGAGGCCCCTGTCTTGTAATATAAAGCTTGTATGACTCAATTTATGTGTAGAGTTGTGTTGTGATATCTTCTCGTGAGTCCCCGATCTTGATCGTACACATTTGTGTGTATGATTAGTGTACGATTGAATCGGGGGCGTCACAGGACCTTTTTCGGCACTCTGCCGGAGGGGGATTCGATCATGGAGAGCTTCTACATCAACCTTGCTACCCTTCCGATGATGTGTGAGTAGTTTACCACAGACCTACGAGTCCATAGCTAGTAGCTAGACGGCTTCTTCTCTCTCTTTGATCTTCAATACAATGTCCCCCTCGATGTTCTTGGAGATCTATTTGATATAATCTTATTTTGTGGTGTGTTTGTTGAGATCCTATGAATTGTGGGTTTACGATCAGATTATCTATGAATATTATTTGAGTCTTCCCTAAACTTTTATATGCATGATTTATATAGCTTTGTATTTCTATCCGATCTAATGATTTGGTTTGGCTAACTAGATTGATTTTTCTTGCAATGGGAGAGGTGCTTTGTAATGGGTTCAATCCCGCGGTGCTCAATCCTAATGACACAAAGGGAGGACATGACACGTATTTGTATTGTTGCCATTAAGGATAAAAAGATGGGGTTTGTTCATATTGATTGGATCTATCCCTCTACATCATGCCATCTTGCTTAAGGCATTACCCCTTTCTTGTTAAGTTAATACACTAGATGCATGCTGAATACTGGTCGATGTGTGGACTAATAGTAGTAGATGCAGACAGGAGTCGGTCTACTTGTCTCGGATGTGATGCCTATATACATGATCATTGCCTTGGATATCGTCATAACCATGTGCTTTTCTATCAATTGCTCAACAGTAATTTGTTTACCCATCGTATGCTTTCTTTCAAGAGAGAAACCTCTAGTGAAAACTATGGCCCCTAGGTCCATCTTGTATCATATTATTTTCAGATCTACAAAATCAAAAACACAAAAATACCTTGCTGCAATTTATTTACTTTACTTTTATTTCACCTTTTTACTTATCTTTTATATCTACCACTATCAGATCTCATCCTTGCAAGTAACTGTGAAGGGATTGACAACCCCTTTACCACATTGGGTGCAAGTATTTGTTTGCTTGTGCAGGTACAACTATTGGAGACTTGTGTGTTCCTCCTACTGGATTGATACATTGGTTCTCAACCGAGGGAGACACCTATCTCTACTTTGTTGCATCACCCTTTCCTCTTCAAGGGAAAAACCAATGCAAACTCAAGAAGTAGCAATGACCGGTTACTAGGTTGATTATTTATGGCATGTATAATGCTTGTTGTCCAATTTAAGGGCCGAGACAACATAATCCACAAACCTACATGTGTAAACACCTATTGTCTTATGAATCTGTGACCTCTTAGGTGATAGTTGTCAGCACAAGTGTCGGTTGTAAACCCGGCATATCTCGTTGTAGGGGTCCTAAACTAGGTGTCTTGGACCGATGGTAACATGGACACGAGATTTTACCCAGGTTTAGGCTCTCTTGAAGAGATAATACCCTACGTCCATCTTTTGATTGTATACATATGGGTATAGTACATAGTACTTGTATCTACCACGAGATTGTTGTGTATGATTCCAAGATATCTATTGACTATCCTGGCCACGGTTTATATAATGCACCGGAGGCCTAGAATTTAGAAGAGTTCTCGTATTGTGGGACAAGTCTTGTGGAGTCTTCCTTGTATGTGTCATGGGCGGCCCGAAATGGCCCATGAGTGAACCACCATGGGGGTCCTCAGCCTGATCCACCTGGTCGGGAGACGACGTGATGAGTACCCCCTAGTCTAGGACACTGTTAGTAACCTCCTGAACCAGTCTTCAAGTTGGGGACGCTCCTCGGTTCTTTCGAACTGTTCTTCATCTTCGGTTGTCAGTCTTGAAAAACTAGTTCAACAATCTTCTCATCTTCGATCTCGAGGATCGCCGAAGTGAATCCAAAGAGTTTACACATTGGGTATCCGAGGAGCCCCTTTAAGTTCTCGACCTTTATCAATGCCTTGTTATTTTTACACCACACCTCGGGTTTGAAGTTTTCCCCATGCGGCGGTGTCCTCTTGCATCCGAGCTCCAACGCCGGACTACATCCGAGGTGTCTTTTTTGTAGCCAAGCTCCAACACCGGCGACATTCAAGGTTTCTTCTTACAGCCGAGCTCCAACACCGGTCGGCATCCGAGGTGTCATAGACCACATTGGTTTGAAAAGGTTGAAGGAGTTCAGCCGAGCTTAATGCCGGAAATGCCCTCTATGGCTCCAACCACTTGCATCTGAGCTTTACCCTGGACTGCTTCTGAGGTGGTGCACCACCTTTGTCGTGGATTTTTGTGGATTTTATTTCTACTTGGTGCAATTTTATTCTCTGCCGAGATGTATAATAGTAGCCCTCAAGGTGCGTGCCGGCCTAAAATCCGGGATGCATCTGAAGGATAAAACAAAACCAGTGATCCCAGTAGCCCCCAAGCTACTGGTCGGGCGGCAACACTAGATTAGGGGATGGATGTAACCCCTTGATGGCTTTTAAGTGAGAAGCGTGATGCCCAGTAGCCCCCGAGCCTTATTTTGGACAAGGGTGGCTGAATTAAGGATCGATATCAGGAGTAAATTGACTTTAATCACAATTTATGTGTAATGATTCTATGTATCCAAGTACTTTACATCATTAATGCTCGGATCCGCATTGTATAAAACTTTGTTGACCGACCATCAGCTTCAACCTCCTCGGCCAGTAGCCAAGGAGTGTTTGTCCTACTTTATAAAGCCTTTATGAGGGCAATATTTACGGCAAATGAGGCAATCCGGCCATACGGTTTTATAAATAAAGGTACGTAGAGAGATAGGTTATATTATTATTTAACGTAAGAAACACCTGCTGGGAAAAATAGTTCCTTTATAAGTTCCTTTTCCCAGACTATCATGTTGACCATGATCATGAAACCTCACCTCCGATCAATATAGGAGGAAATATTGAGGATTTAGTTTGGGGGAAGTTCCTGAACTCCGTGGTCTTTAATGAACCGAAATTTTCACTTCCGTCATTGCCGACCAATTATATTCTTAAGATGGCTAGCTTTCGGCTTCACCCAGTTCGAGGTACTAACCTGGATGATCCGGAAGTAACAATCACAGAGGTGCTCCCTTTACCCCCTAGCCAAACTATCGGGAACGTAGGGGGAAAGCACAGGAGCTAGGCAACCAGCTTGGCCAAAATCTTAAGTCAAATTGATGCATATATTTATGGCTTTATAAAGATGATTACGAAAGGCAGCGCTCGTATATTGAATACAAATGCTAATGATATGTTGGGCTCTCTAGGAGTCCTGATGTAATCGTGCTGAGGTGCCTCAAGGGGCCCTCAACACATGTTAGGATAGTGCTTTATGTTGTATGTTATTTTGACTCCATTGCGACTGTTTATAATCGGAAAGTGGCCCATCGTCGGCTTCCACCCTTTTGTAGATGCTATGCAGGGTGTTTCCGTACTAACAAGACAACCCTTAGCCGATATCTCGGTGCCCGAAGGCGGTTGAGTTAGCGGAAACGAGGCAACCAAATATGGGAGTTATAACTTTCACTTAGTCATAGGAGCTTAAAGTTGGGAGGCTAGTTACTAGCCCCCTGTTAGTGTTCGGCGTCAGCTGAGGTCAAACCATTAACACTCCGGCCAATTTTATGAAAGGCCATCGTTAACATGGGGTAACCTCTATCGATGTATACTTTGACACGGTCATCAGATCGCTGACCAGTTTGCGCTCATTGTGACAGTCAGTTTTCGGCTTTCTCCACTGAGCTACTTGACGAGTTAAACCCGAAGTACAATCACAGAGGTTCTCGCTTTACCCTTAGCCGAACAATCGGGAGCGTAAGGGGTAAGCACAGGAGCCGGGCAACCCAATTATTGGCCGAAGACACAATTCAAAACCGATGCATATGAAACAATATCCGAGAGCGTTTTGCCGATGACTCCATGGAGCACATGGGCTTTTGGTGGGTTCGGTTTAGCTGCAGCCCCCCATTGATATTGCCGATGCTTTAAAGGCGTTTGGCGTTGCACTGTTAGTGTTATGCCGGAGACACACAAATAGGTTAAGAGTGTCGTAACCTTGGAAAACCCGAAAAAATTAGCAAAAACTTTACGTCCGAACTAAATCAAGTTTTTTGGTGCCAATCTGAAAATTGGTCTTAAAATTAGTTTGTGCTTCCGTCGTGCTTTAGCATGATACATCCGATCTCCAGACTTCAAGCGGGTCAGCCTTCGGCTTCAACCTCCTATCTTGAACGCGGAGTGCTCCTCACGCTAGTTCAGTGAACTGAACTCGAGCGGTTTTAGAGACAAATCAGACTATCCGGCTATTGACCACACACTCGCGTCGGAAAAAAGAGTAGTGGAAAAAGAGTTTGCAACGATCAAGAAGAAAACACATTTATTATAAAACGACTCATAGAAATTTAAGAGCCCCAGTTAACATGGGAAACAAAGTGTTTTAACAAACATCATTTTTAACAACTAACTTTTTAACAAGCAACCTTTTGTTTAACACAAATGTAATGCTTGGCTGAACCAAAATAAATAAATTTTAAAAATTTGAGCACAAAAGCGACTTAGCTGCTTAATGTGCTCGATGTTGATGACATGGTCCGAGCTTGTAGCGGGTCGAGGGCCCAGCCCCCAAGTCGGTCCTGATATGCCCGAGCGAAGAGCTCAGCTTGATGAAGCGACATCACAACACTACCTATGTGTCAAAGCGAAGCCACTAGTCTAGCCGAGGTGACGTAGCAGGTCAGCAGAGTGACGCCGAAGCCCTCGGAGTAGGTCACTAAAGCGATGTCGAAGCCTTCGGTCTAGCCGAGGCGATGCGCCAAGGTGACAATACAACTTGGTCGACAGAGGCGGGACGGCGATGTCGGCGCGCTGAGGTGAACGCTTGACGGAGCCAAAGCCGAGTAAAAAAAGGGGTTAAAGGGATATAGCCTGGGCCAGTTGAAAGTAATAAAAAAATAGTGCCAGTTGAAAGTAATAAAAAAATAGTAATATATATATATAATCTCTACTTAATTAATTTAAGCAGAGTAAAAAAAGGGGTTAAAGGGATATAGCCTGGACGACAAGCTCCGCTCGATAATGTTAGCACCGCGTGGTCCTTATTTATAGAGCAGAGCATATTGTGGAGTAGTGCTTGCCGGACGACTGATAAAGGGTCCGGCTTGAATTGACGGTTGTAGTATGGACGCGGTTAGGTACACCACAAACGCCGCACAATTGTGTCACCAATTGATTTTTTTACGAACAACGGTACAATGAAAGTCCCGAAAGTACTCAAGAGCACTTTAACTAAGCAATCTTATCAAGGACAAATATCACTTGAATGTTCGCGTGAAGCAGTAATAATATGTACGTAGAGTACTAATACTAGTTTTGGAAAACTAGATTTCATGGGCGGGTGTGATTGATCTTCTCCTGTGAATTGTACTATTGTACTTTGTTTCACAAGAAAGTAAAACCAAACTAGCTCTATCATTACGATGCTCCAACAGCACCCGATGCTTGGTAGAACAGGAGCGGCAACAACCTTGGGACTTCTAGTTATACTCTATAATTGTGAGGAAAACCAGCACAATGGATCATTAGACACTACTTGAGTAATAATAATAATAATAATAATAATAATAATAATAATAATAATAATAATAATAAAAGAGAAGAGCAGATGATCATCCCTGCCCATGCGTTGTCTGACGTGGGCTGCTTCAGACTGCTCGGGTCGCTCAGGACCCGGGATCGCGTGGGGCACAAGGCCAACGCTGAGCCGACCTGTTTGGCAAAACACGATGCTTAGCAGCGTCCGACGTATAAATTCTTTGATCCAATCTAAGGTTGAAATCAATCTTAGATGAGCCTGTGAGATCTAAGAGAAAAAATAACATCTAAATTATTCGATGGCAGACGTAACGATCTGAAGAGAAATCGACAACGGATGTTGTCATGCATGCGTGGGTCACCCAGATCTCTAGTCATGAGAATTATTTTTCCTAGTCTCTACTCCTAATGAAGCAGTTGGTAGTCTCCGCCGGTCAATTTTCGTCCCATCATTTTCGTTTGATTTTTTTTCATAGGTTAACCTTCGTACTTCGTAGGTTATTTTGGTTCCGTCCACCACCTCCCCTCCGCTGGTTTTTCCGTCGCGACAGAACCAATCCCTCGCTAGCCCTACCTCATCTCCCGTCTCCAGTCGCAGCCGCCGCCGCACCCCAACCCAACCCCGCCGCCGGCGATCTCCTCGCCCCCCTGCGCCGCCGCCCCCAACCTTCTATTCCTCTCCCAAGGGAAGGGAAGGCAAGGGAAGGGAAGGGAAGGGAGAGGGAGTGCCCAGATCCACGGCGGCATCAGCGCGCTGTCGTCGACCTAATCCGCGTCCGTCCTCGAGGGAGGTCGGCCATGGAGGTCCGACGCGGCCCGGCAGCAGCCATGGACGGACGGAGACGCCCCAAACCCTACCCGGGACGACGCCTCAACCTTCAAGGACGCGCGTCGGCGACCGCAGATCTCCGGTGACGGCTATGTTGAGTGTGTACCTGCGGACGTTCTTCCTCGGATTCATCATCTCCCCCTGCTCATGATTCCTTCCTTGGTTTCTTTTCTTTTGTGTGCAGGATGACTGCCCCGGATCTGGACGCACAACCTGCAGCTGCAGCAGCAGTTGGACGACCGAACGCACGAGCCCTCCCTCCCTCCCTCATGGCTCTGCTTCCTCCTACCCTGCCCCCCTCACGTGGGTGTGGTGAGCTTCCTACCCCCTGTGCACATCTCATCTAATCTCATCAAATCTAGATTTCTCTGGACGTATTTATTGTTCTGGACACAACTTGGTTCTCTTTAGTTTGATGTCACTCCTTTCCTGCCGGAGTGAGTCAGTCAAATACTCCTACTAGCAGTATAAGATGTTTGCTGACTTTGAAAAATGATAGATAGTAAAAAAACGCTAATGAGGTTGTGCAGCGGCGGACGTATGACTGCTACCTGCACAAGCGGATGGCCCTGCGAGCCAGACCAACCTCCAGCTGCTGTGGCGTACCACGGGTAGATTTATCCCAACGAGGTATGCATGTGCACAATCATCATCTGAAACATATTGATGCAAATGCTTGGTGCTGCGTGCATGCATATATACATCTAAACAGAATTACGGTGGGATGCAGGAAACAAGGAGCCCAAAAATTAAATTAAAACAAATCGACGCCAATAGCGATGGGGGTGAGTAAGCTATTCATATTTCTTTTCGTCTGTGGATGCATTGATGGTTTGTATTTCACATTTTGTTTTATTATTATTGTTATATACATTACGGTCTTGTTTCTTGCGGTCATACACATTAACTTTGCAGTCACGTCTTCACATCACATTTGACCTGCAGCAATTGGTTGTGTGTGCAATGTACATGTCTAAATTTTGTTTAGGTGGATGTCACGCATGCTTTAGTTGTATAATCCCTAAGGTTATTGCTTGATTGTCAGCTTCCAGGTATAATGACTTTTCTGTGGTATAACCCTTCATATTATTACCCGCAAAAAAACCCTTCATATTATTAGTTGACCGTTTACATGTTTGAATTACCTTTACCGTCACGCTAAAGCCTAAAAGGTAGTCAGGTAGAGAGTCTCAAGTCACCATTCGATCAAAAACTATTTAGTAAGTTGTTGTTCTCTAATTTCTCAGCGAATGAGCACAAATTCAGAAGGGTACGTACACAAAAGAGCCCATGTACAAAGTCTCTACTCTTTTACCAGGCTATCCACCATCTACACAGCAGGATTCACAAAGCCATGTGGATGCTACCAAAGTGATAAAATTTGGATGTTTTTGGAAATATAGCATCACAGGCCCAGTAAGGGGAAAAAGCCAACATCATGAAGAATGCATTAGGTTAATGATTTTACCTTGGGGTTATAATCTGCATTACGTGCCTAGAGAGCTATTTGCTTTTAAGTCCAATTTACAATCCAGGCGCTGACCGTCGACACAATATTCTTGTCATCAAATCAGACATCAGAAAGCAGAGTACACCCAGGAGAAATCAGACTAGGAAATAGCTCTGGCTCATACCGTCAAGTAACCATATAAAATATCATTTCCAACACAAGGAAAGAGATAAGTTCTGGGAAAGAAAGAATAAAAATATCATACATGATAAAATAGTGCTGAGAGAACAGATTTCAACTTAGTAACTTACACTTCAGAAAGCGTCGTGAAAATATGTGAGACCCTCAAGCTTGATAGCTTCTTGATGTAATGGTTCTTTGTGTTTGTCCTTCCATTCAAGACAAATATACCTGGTCAAAAACCTAATGGTTGAAAAACATATGTACTGATCAATTAGTGAAACAAAGTTGTATCACTGATGCTGTGTTTTTCATTGAAGCAAAGTATGACAATGTACTAATCTAATAGTGCAGATGTAGATTATCTCGCCTAACCTGATCGCATGCTTCAAAGTTAGATTTTGGCCCAGTATATATTTAATGTGTACAGTTCACAGAAATAATAATGGTTTATTTTATTTCGTTACAAGCGCCGACAGACCATGACGCTTGAAGATATGGAGGCGACAAATCTGTGCTTATCCCCTCTTGGTGATAACTCTAGCCGAGCCCCTCTTGGTGACATTCCTAATCTTGAGCATCCTTCCCAAATGACTCCAGTGCCCGTGCCAGGTAATTGCGAGCATAATTTTTTGTTGTTGATCGCATTGGGGCATACATATAGTTGATACGGCTTTTCTACTGTTAAATTCTTGCTGCAGAAATACAAAAATTATATACAAATCAGAACGAACATCACAACATGTTCTTAAACACAATGGTGTTAGCACACAAAAATCTAGCTAACAACAGGAACTACGGTTTTAACCCAGGCTATTAACTAAGGTAAGGGAGAGAATTTAACTGGAAATTACTTCTTGGTGCAAGTAGTACATGTGCTTTCAAGAGGAGCCAACGATGCGGCCAACCATGCTTAAAATGATACACAGTGCAAATCCCACGCCTCTGGATTCCTCTTACTTCATCAGCTCACTTGAGTAATGCCCTGCTTGTTTAGCAAATAAATTTTAGTTGTGTCTGGAAGATGATACATAGCTGTCTATTATATCATGAAGAGCATGGCTCCAATGTATTTCAGGTACTTATGTCTAGCTTCAACAGATGGCATCTCTAATACTTCTGAATCTTTCTTTTTCCGGATAATGCATCTGTATGTCTGCATTCATATGCTTATGTATATCCTTGAATCCATTTTAGTCAAACATTGCGATCAATAGCTCACAAGGAAAAAGAACATTGTACAGTAGAAGAGGCATATGTGAATACATTGCGCAAATAACTGATACCAGTTTTCTGAACTAGCCTGGTGGTACTTCAGAACAACATTGTATTCTCCAAAAATATGAAGGCATGAAAAGAAGTATTCTACACTTTGGAAATTCAGAGGTTAATTGGCTACATTGGTGCAATACCTATCGGCCTGGGGTGGCCTATCATGGAGATCGACGAGGCAGCAGTGCGACTGTGCTCAGCGCAGTTTGAGTGGGGTAGAAGACAGGGCTCGACGACAAGGGCGCCGTGGTCTTCCCACCCACATCCGGATGGTACAGCTACGTGGCCGGCATGTACGGAGAGCCGTGAGCCCTTCTGCAACTACCATCTGGTTCTGGCTGCCCAGGATGCCAGACCGGCGGGCGCGCGGGATTGGCGTCGACACGGCGGCGTGAGATGTTGACGGGGAGAGAAGGAGGCCGGCGACGCCGTCGCAGGGAGAGGATTGTGCGGGCGGAGCTGTGGCGTGGAGGAGAGATGGCGGGGCAACGCCCTGGCGGGGAGAGGAAGGGTCGGGCGACGCCGTCGATGGGAGGGGCGCCATCGACTGGAGTGGCTATGAGGTTGGAGTGGCTATGAGGGGGAGAGAGTGAGAGGAACTAGCCGATGTCCTGTGCATCGAGGATAAGCATGCTTTTTTAGGGGATAAGACTTTTTTTAGGAGGGTGCAAGGCTGTGTGGGTGGAAAAAATAGTTCGTTGTTCCACTCTTGTTTATATATGTTTAATATTAATATATAAAATATTTTTATACAAAAACGCAAAAAATCTAAACACAGGAATTTTGCAATAGATCCGAACGGATCCTTTGCCATCGGATCTGAATCCTATGTTGGTTGTACGTCCGCTCGAACTGCCTTTTTATTCCTTGTTTGCTTATGTCCCCACTAATCCAGTGATCGCCCACACTCCCGCCAAATCCCTTGATTGCCCGCACTCCTGATTTTTTAATGATTGATGGCGGAAAACAAAGGTGGGGATTGAGAAAAATATGTCGCGAACAAGGGTAATAGTACCCACGATCCATCAGACTGCAATTGGAGGGCACAACCATCTCAGCCAACTTAACTTTCAGTTTGTTCACCGCTTGTGCTTTTCGTAATTGGGAGTCTCCAAGTTTTGATTCAATTTATTAGAATGATTGCTACTATCTGCTTGATGAATGGAATGTGAAGATTATATAAAACAGTAGGATTTTCAGTTTGTATGCCCGTCCAGTAACTGAGTTTTTACAGGTTTCATGATACAGTAATTGTGCAAATGTGTTATACTTTCTAATTACTTTTGCAGTGTCATTTAATTGTTAAATTTTCTATTGGGCATGCTTCTCAGATCCAAGGCATGGAGAACTCCAAGGAGTTTGCTGACAAGCTGTTCGGGATATGTCGAGGCAGAGGAACATTGAGCCGGATGAAGGCATTAACAAGGATCGGCTCAGAGAGGTCTAGACGGAGATTACTGACCACATCTTGGACTAAGCTATGTTCAGTTTAAGTAAATCTAACATACTGATAAAAAAATTCCTTTGGGTGTCTCACATTAACAGGTGGAACATGAACATTGATGGGATGCTCACAGAAGATGAGGTCAAGAAGGTGGCTACGCAAATGATCACAGAGAAGACTACTGCTGGTTCGTCTTCCCCGCCCTTTAAATATGTTCACGTCTGCACATCAATCTATCGATATTGTTTGGGATATTTTTCCAGGGCCTTTTGATCGACCATGCCATTCAAAAAGCTCTTTAGTGCAGTTTGCAACAACAAAAATCAGAGGATTGGTCGTTTGTAAGGGTGGATATCTCAGAGGTGGCTGCCACCCGGATTGGAATTTAATTCAATCTATTTCCCTTTCTGAAGTTTCATACTAGATGTATGTTCCTGTGATATGATTTGTTTATGGAGATGGAGAGATGTGACTTTCAGAGTGACATAAATTCAGAGTCCTTCTATTGAAATCTAGAGGATCGGTTCCATTTTTGTTGAGGTACTAGAAGAACTTTGTTTTGTGTTAACAATGGTGTCCTTTTGTGCATTGATATTCCCTGAGTGCCCACTGCTATGTTGTAGTTCCTTTTCCAACCAAGTTATTGTTGTATTCATTTTGATAGAACCGATACCAAGTGTACACACTTTGCGATTAAACCAAAGACACCAAAGCGCTAAGAGCGCACTGAATTGTTGGACCGAAAAATATATACATAATTCATCTGTCAAGCATCGGAAACTAACCCACTATGACAGTCACATGAATAGATACAAAAATTGCCAAGCAATCTGCAAAGTATATACAAACTGATCTGTATGAATACCACAAAAAAAGGTTGTGCCTGCGTGAGGACTGCATTCGCAGTGTGGGCAAAGAATCGATTATGGAATCTGTGCAGTTCTTGCGAGGTATTCTGAAGAATTTAAATCAGCGGCAATGAGTGGCGATCATGAAGCAGGAAAAGGTGTGGGTGCAATTGTGGTACAGCAGCCCCGCTGCCCCACCACGCAGCACTTGCATTGGACAGAGCCGGCCTTGAGATCAATCAAACTAAATTCTGTAGCCTCGTACTTGGAGCAAAAGGGTAAATATTCTGCAGATGCCGTCGCAAGGGACGGCAGAGGGCATGTTGTTATTTCTATCTAAATGTTGTGTAGTTCTTGCGAGGTATTCTGAATATTCTGCAGGTGCTGTCGCAGGTGTTGAGGAGGCCGAAGCAAAAGCAGCCCTCATTGGGTTGCATGCTCTCAAGGATCTACAGGGCCCCGTGATTTTGGAATTTGACTGCCAAATTCGGATTAAGGAACTGATGACAGGGAAGCAGTCCCTCTCCCCCTGCTATGGACTGCTAAGAGACATCAAGCAAGCACTAACAAACTTTTCGGATCATAGTATCAGTAGCGTGGGGAGATTGTGCAATGCCCTTGCTGATGAGCTTGCAGCGTTGGCCAAGAATTCAGAACACCAGGAGAGGATTGCGGACGTACCGGACTGCCTCCGCCCGCTTATGATCTCTGAATTTATGGTTTCAGCAGAGCAGCTTTACTACTCTGAATCTCAAAAAGAAAAAGGTTGTGCCTCTCCCTCGGATAATCATGGCAATTTCAAGGGGTAAAACTAAGGGAGAATTACCGGTAGGGGATAGAGCCAACGGCGGCCGCGTTGGAGCCCACGGCGTTCACCACGACCATCGAACGCGGAGACGGTGCCCCCGCCGGCCTCAAAGTTATCGTCACCGTCTGCTTCCTCGCCCTCGAAGAGGCTCCATGATGCTGGACCCCCGCCACCCCTGCGTAAGCCACCGGCAACCGAAGCCAACAGGACCTCGCGTGAGATGAGCTCCTCCCGTGGTCTTGCGCCGCCGTCGGCCCGCGAGTCACCGGCCACCTCGCCGGAGATGAGCACCGCCGCGGATCCGGCCGGAACGGGACCGGATTGAGCACCAGCGCCCGGATCAATGAGTCCCTGCGTCCGTCGTCGTCCGTCGCGCCGCACCCAGCTCGTCGGAGCCCCGAGCCCCGCGCTGCACCTCTCCTGCATCCCCAGCCTGCACTTATCCCGGTGCTCGAGGCCGCCACCATTGGGGCCGCTCCTCTTACTTGAGCGTCCTTCGCCATGTACCTATCGTCCTCCTCCAGCCGAGGCTGTTGCAGGACCAGCGGCGATCTTCGTCGCGCGGCAACTGCCGATGCATGCAACAAATGCGGTGGTCGATGGTCGGAGTCGCACGGTTGCGGCAGGAGCTCATCGACGCGCGCGGCGGATGCGCCGGGGGAAGGGAGGGGAGACCGGGAGCGAGAGAGGTTGAGTGAGTGGAGAGGAGAGGAGAGACCGAGAGAGTACTGGGGGATAAGGTAGCGTTCCATTTGGTGCCGAATGAAACAAACTTTTGTTTTCTGAGAATTTCTTTTTTTAGGTGTTATAGATTGGGGGCTGGTAGGACCGTGCTGGATAGCTAATTTGGGCCTTGGATCAGCAACGTTTGCTCTACGACAAAATATCTTTCCCTACTAATAAAGTAAATAGTGCTTCTGCGTCCGTCATAAAAAATACCCTCGAAGTTGGCAAAATTTACCCACCAATGCCATCCGTAAGTGGCAAAAACGATTCGTTTTCAATTTCTAATATCGCTCCAGGGTTCTGTTATTAAAGGTGGATACGATATAATAGCACCAATGCATGAGCAGCGTGATGGCTGAGGCAACGATACTCCACACAGGAGACCAGGGTTCGATCCCTGGTTCTCACGCTTTTTCTCTTTCTTTTTACCAAGCGCAGTAATGGGCCAGCCCATGTGCGGGTCGTGGCGCCCCCTGTTTTCTATATCTTTTTTTATTTCTATTTTGTTTTTTCCCTAAAAATAAATTTCGGATTGATGGCGCCCCCTATTTTTTATTTCTTTTTACTTTTTTATTTCTGTTTTGGTTTTTTATCTCAAAATTAATTTCGGATTTTCAAAATATCAAACAATTGCGAGTTCTGAAAAAAAGTAGGAAAATGGTAAACTGTTTGTGAATTTAAAAAATATTCTAAAAATCAAAAAATGTTCACGACTTAAAAAATTGCTCACAAATTATAAACAAATCACGATTTCTAATGATTTCATGAAATAAAAAATGTTCATGATTTTTTTAAATGAGCCAATATTCAAAGCATATTCAGGAATTTAAAAATCATGTCCATCAGCTTTTAGAAAATGTTCACAAAAATTAAAACACATCCGTAAATAATGAACAAAACTAATTGTAGGTTCCATAAAGGTTTTATTAGGAGATCTATATAGCTCATTTTATGATTTTATTTAGTCCTTCGCGTTGGGTAAAAAAGGGTTTCCGTGTTTTGTACAACGCTGAACCCAACAAAATTGACATAACTTTCTAAGGGTTTGTTTTTGTAAGCTATATTAAAATAACTAAATGTCTATTTTGCTTCCATACACAGTTATGCTTATTTTCATATCACAATAGTGGTTATGGTAAACACCGCTACGCTAAGTCCAGACGAGACACTTTATTTATCAGTATAGCTCAGGCAGGGTCCGTCAATGCAGTTTGCTCAGCCACAAAATATTTTATTGTGACGCCTTAAAAAATCAAGTCTTGATGAGCATCATATTGTTCATTTTTGAAATTACATTTTAAAAGTGTCTTATCGCATCATGACATGATTTGTATATACTTTGTGAATTTGATTCATACTTTTTTATATCTACCACACATGTATAACTTGATAGTTTTTTTCCGTTGCAAGGCACGGGCATTTCCAAAAATGTTCGCTAAATCAAAAAAAGTTCGTCAAATTCAATAACTATTCCACCCAATTTCTAAATATTTTCATCGATTATAGAATGTTTGCCAGTTCAGGAAAATTGCTTAAAAATGTTCACAATTTTTAAAAAATGTTTGTAAATAGCAAAAAATATTCATAAATTGAAAAAATGTTCTTGATTGTAGAAAATGTTCAGAAATTTGGAATAGTATGTTGTTTGCGATTTCAAATATGTGCATGAGTTTAACAAATTGTTCATAATTTCAAAATGTTCATGATTTCGAGAAATTGAGAGAGATATTGTATCTCGGTGATGCAACGAAATGTGATCATGACCATTTGAAATTATGAATTTTTTTCTCCCGTTGCAACGCACGGGCCCTTTTGCTAGTAGATAATTAAAGTATATATATACCTCACAAAAAATTTAAAGTATATATATAATTATACATTAAACATGGTTCATACAAATAAATATTTTTATACTTATTATATATATTGAGAGTATCACAAAAATATTGAGAGAAGAAACCGAATATACTTGGTTTATGTTGGTTTGCTTGCATGTTTTTATCTTTTGTTGGACAATTTTCCATAGCGTATATAAATAATTTAAAATGATTTAAGAAAGTTTAGATGACTACTTATTTATATATGAACATTATTGTTGGTTGTTTTCCCCAAGAGAAATGCAACATCTTTTTTTAATAATATGAAAAAGGTTTTCTTTTTTACAACATAAAACAGTTGTGTTAGTTTCACTTTTATTTTTATTATACATTATATATTTTTATTTATATGATGCAGTAGAAAATTTTATTTATATTTCATCGGAGATAGAAAGTGATACATGATAATACAAAAAGGTGTATTTTTTTTTCAGAATATAGGAGAAATAGATATGTATTTTGGGGATGCACAAAAAAAATCCATCGATAAAGATTCCGAAGCGACACCGTTGAAAAGGGCCAAAAATTCACGAGTTTTTACAACATAATGATGTGAAAGCGGTGATATCACATAACAAACCAAAAAAAAGGATGCCAATTTCAATGTTATCGTACAAGGTATTTTTTAATATTATTATTGATCTTTCCTTTGTCATATTTTCTTTTATATTCAACTAATTTGGCTCATTTTGTTTACTAATTTGGCTCATTTTTGTATCATGTCGATAGACTATGTTTGTATCCCTAGAGATATTACGCTCATCAAAATAATCATGTCTACCCCAAAAAAACCAAGTTCGTGGACATTGCAAGTGAAGTGGACTTCAATTATTAATTAATTGTGTCCGTGTTATATTGTCTGTATGTGTAAAATTTAACATGCATTATCTTTATATAACTCTTACAAAATATTTCAAGAGCCCGTGTCAACGCACGGGCATTCGACTAGTAGTACTAGACTCCCATGTGAGGAGGAATCAACAAATAAACAGGATCGAGATGGACTCTTGATTAATTAGATCAAGATGGATTATTACTAGTAGTACTCGACTCCAAGGAATCAACAGGTACTACCACCAGTTGATGCACATTGAGGAGTGATTAGATCCGCGTGTGTGTGCGTCTCTTTGACCACCACCCATGAAAACATGAAGACACCGGACATCAGAAGCCGCCTAATAGATTGGAACGGCAGAGTAGGGAAGATCAACACGAACTGTAAACAAAAACTCCATGCAAACCAACAGGAATTTTTTCAAGGGATGCGTCAAGGTTGACGCATCAGGATCATAGATAGAGAAAGTGGCCAGAAGAAAAGGCCATTGTTGTTAGTACAACCCTACGGGTGCTAGAGCCCTAAAGAATTCACATGCGGATTACTCGCTCTCGTCCCTCCTATCTACCATACAAATGACTGAGCCACGTTCACGCAGCAGGCCAGCCGCTCTCCAATCCTGAGACTCTAACTCGATCTTAACAAGAAGGTCGTCCACATATGGTGACGCGCCATTGAAAACAATGTCGTTTCGGTGCTTCCATAGCATCCATAACACCAGGGTTATCACCGTCCACGCCTCCTTCCTGAATTGATTTTGGGGGTTGAGAGTAGTCCACCATTCGACAAGCTTTGAATCTGCGGACGGCGTCCAGTCCGGCCTACTCCATGTGTTCATGACCTTGGTCCATACCTGCCTTGCTAGAACACATCCGAGAAGCAAATGGTCCAAGGTCTCAGGCAGCTGATCACAGAATGGGCATGCCGATGGGTGCGGCAACTGCCGTCGCTGAAGTCTATCTGCTGTCCAACATCGGTTCCGTGTCGCGAGCCACGTGAAAAACTTGCAAGCAGGGGGCCCTGCATCTCCATACCTGCACTGCTCCCACGCTCTCTATGCGGCCCGCAAAGTGGGCGCGATATGCCGATCGCGCAGAAAATGTTCCTGAGCTCTCCCAAGTCCAGGCAATGGCATCCTCAATGCCCGGTCGCAGTTCAACATGTTGGGTTAGGTCCACCAGCGCCATGAACTCGAACAAGGCCTGCGTTCCCATGTCCGGGGACATATCTTGCCACCATCCAGCGGTGAGGGCCTGCTTGACTGTGATCTGCCGCCCACGCTTCTTTACCATAGCATAGAGGTGTGGCATGGTGTCCTCGATGCGGCCATCAGAGAGCCACCAATCTGTCCAAAATCGGGCCATCTCCCCATCTCCAAGCGTGCACCTTGTCGCTGCCTTGTATATTCCCATCGATTCATCGGATACTTGTATGTTAAACTCACTCCACGGCCTGGTGGAGTCGGTCCTCTGTAACCATGGCCATCGTGCCCTAAGTGCAGAGTTCAGGTAGCGCAAGTTCGGAACACCGAGGCCGCCATGCTCCTTGGGCGAGCAAACCTGGTTCCATGCAACGATGCAGTGTCCTCCATTCACCTCGCGTCGCCATTTCCATAGGAAACCACGGCAAATCTTGTTCGCGGCAGTAATAGTTTTGATTGGCAGGTCAAGTGCCATCATCGTGTGAATTGGCATGGACATCAAGGTAGATCTAAGCAGCTCGAGTCGTCCAGCCCGATAAAGCAGTCTCGCCTGCCAAGCAGGTAGCTTGTCAGCCATCTTGTCAACCATGTATTGGAGCTGAGCTGCCGTGATCTTACGTAGCCCCAAAGGCAGCCCAAGGTATTTACACGGCCAGCCCAACACCTGGCACTCCATCTCAGCTGCGATCAACTGCTTCTGCTCGTCGGAGCATCTTATTGGGTGGGCGGAGCACTTTGTCAGGTTAGTGCTGAGACCGGATGCAACACCAAAGTCATACAACAACGCTGCACACGCCCTGAGACTTTGCACATCCGGCTTAATGAACGTGATCACATCATCCGCATAGATGGAGGTGCACTTTCGAACGCCGGTGGTTGCAAGAGGCGTCAGAATCCCTGCCGCCATGGCCTTGTAGAACATACGTTGCAGCCCCTCCATGACAAGGACAAACAAGAGGGGGGAGACCGGATCTCCTTGCCGCAAACCTTGTCGATTGTAAATGACCTCTGCCGGAACGCCATTGAGTAGCACTCTAGTGGAGGACGAAGCTAGGAGGCCAGAGATCCATGCCATCCATTTATTGCCGAATCCCATGTGTCGGAGGATCTCCAGAAGGAATGCCCAGTGCACGGTGTCGAAGGCTTTTGTAATGTCAAGCTTAAGCATCACGGCCTCTCGCCTCGCCGCGTGAAGCTTTCTGGCCAACCCTTGCACCATCATGTAATTATCATGCAACCATCTTCCTTGAATAAAAGCACCTTGGTGCGTTCCGACCAACTCTGGGACGTCCGGGGCCACACGTGTTGCCAACACCTTGGCAACAAGTTTCGGGAAACTATGGATCAAGCTGATGGGGCGAAACTCGCGGATCTCCATGGCTGCAGGCGTTTTGGGCAGGAGAGTAATAAGAGCCTGGTTAATGGACGTGAGGCCGCGGAAATCCATCCTGCCAAAAGTCTGGAAGGCCGCCATGACATCATCTTTTATGATCTGCCAGCAGCTCAAGTAAAACCGTGCTGGAAAGCCATCAGGCCCTGGCGCCTTGTCAAGCTCCTGAGCACGAATGGCTGTCCAGATCTCCTCCTCAGTGAACTCAATTTCAAGGTGACTCATGTCCTTGCGGGGCAGCCCTAGCTCATCCAAATCGAGTGTGAACTCCCTGTCTGTGGTGTCTCCAAGCAGGTTAGAGAAGAAAGAATCGACAACCTCTGCCATAGACTCATGGTCAGTCGTAACCACGCCATCCACTTTGAGCTTGGTAATGAAATTCTTGCGCCTCCTATTGCTTGCATGCGCATGGAAGAACTGTGTGCACGCGTCCCCTTCCCGCAAGAAAAGAATCCGGGATCTCTGGCGGGCAATCGTCCATTCGGGGGAGGCCAGCCCAAGCAACTTGCCTTTTAGCAACCTCCGCAACCCGATTTCATCATGAGATAAAGCACGGCTCTCCATGGCGACATCTAACCGAAGAATGACCTCATTCGCAATGCGAATTTGCTGCTTGACACTTCCCACATACTTGCTGCTCCAGCGTGAAAGATGTTTGGCAGTTGTCCTAAGCTTGGCCGCCAATCGTTTGTACGGGTTTTGTATGAATGGTTGACTGCCCCACGCTTGTCTGACCACGTCTTGGAAGCCCTCAATTCTCGTCCAGAAAGCCTCAAAGTGGAAGCGTCTCCCCCGTGGTAGGTTTGCCTCAAGTACCAGATGTAATGGGCAATGATCTGATGTGCTGGTACTGAGCGCAGAGAGGAAAGATGCAGGGTGCATCGCCTCCCACTCTACCGAAACGAAAACCCGGTCAAGCTTTTCGAGAGTGGCCTCCCTCCGTTCATTAGACCAAGTGTATCTACGGCCATTGAGATAGAGCTCCTTCATGTCGAGGTCCGAAATGCATCTCCTAAAGCGGCCCATCATCCGACGATTGATCCTGTCATTGCTCTTGTCCGACGGGTCCAAAATGAGATTGAAGTCGCCGGCAAGCATCCAGGGGCCTGCATGCAATTCTCTGACATCCTTAAGCTCTTGCATGAAAAGCACTTTGTCCGTATCCTCCTGGGGTCCATAGACTCCAGTTAACCACCAACCGGGTGACCCCTGGAACTGCACCCACGCCGTGGCCGTGTTTTGCGTGATGTGTGGATTTGTCAACTGCGCACATGCAGATTTGGCTGCCAATAGGACGCCACCACAAGTGCCAATCGCTGGCACGTAAAAGAACACATCAAAGACCGGGCCAAGACATTGCCGCACCACCATTATGTTTATGTCTTGGAGTTTCATTTCCTGAAGACAAACTACACTCGCGCCCGAGCTCGAAATGACGTTATTTTTTGCATTGCGTTTCGCCAGGCTATTCAAGCCGCGTACATTCCACACCACTATCACTTGACTTGGGTCAGCCATAGGAAAAGGCCTACAAGCGAGCTACAACAGGTGCACACACTAAAGTGTGTCACACTCCATCCCTCTGCCAAGCGGCAGCACATCCGCCTGCCACCCAAAGAGTCCAACGATTGCCGCAATGTGTGACTGTTGCAACGGTCTCGAGAACAGCTGCAGGTATGCCTGCATGGCCTCCTCGCCAATCACCTCTCCTTCTCTTGCGATTCCGAGCTGAACCATGAGCGTGCGCTGCTGGGTTTTTACTGATGCCCCACTACGAAGCCGACTATTGATCCTCAGACTGCGACAGACGACCGATGGAGGTGTTCGACGTCTCCGTTTGTTCCTGGTCACAGCTGGCCTTGATAGCACCGGCGTGATCTTCTTATTAACTGGAAAAATAATTCTTTCAATGAAACCAACAGGAATAATTCTCACAAAAAATTATTGACGAGGAACAAATTTAACTGGAAAAAGAACACCTTATTTGGCATGGGTTGAAGATCTCATCGTTCCGTGACAACACCTAATATGCTTTCAATGAAAGCACCAATGTCGGTTCTAAATCCGGCATATCTTGACTAATTTTTATGCATTATTGTTGTAGATGCTCATTATTTCACACAGGTTAACTACACACTCTGGAAGGCCGTATTTGCCAGACTACCTCAAGAGATTACCGAAGGAAGACTCATGAAACCTGTAGAAAAACTTGATAAGTCTTCAAGATGGCTCAACTCCGGCAGGAGATGGCAAACTTCACCTAGAGGCTAGGAGAATGCTTATCTAAAGCTTTCTAAACTTGTTAATCATGGCCCGACTCATGGTTTTGTTGATCATGGTATACTTCATATATTTATAATGGATTAAGGGCCAATTCTTTTGACGGCTTACAAAATAAGCCGTCTCTTCCATAGGTTTTTTCATAAACCGCCTATCTTATTCATTCGGGCTTCTAAAATCGTAATGAGATAACTAATTTAGAAGTCTCGAAATATTTAGGGGGCAACTAAATTTTTAGCTAGGGAGAGGCAATTTATTTTTTAAGCCGCCGAAAAGAACTGACCCTAAATGGTGAATCAAAATATGCTCTTGATTGGAACCGAATTGGCTTTCGAGTTTGTTGGATCAGTTGAACTTGCAGCAGCGGGAGCAAGTCTTATTCCTTTTTTGGCGAGCTTTGGCATCTAAGAAATGACTTAATTTTCAGAACGGGTAAGGAGTCCATTACTAACTTGGCAAACTTCTTGGAAAATTATTGGTCCTCTTACACAGCCAATCATGACTCTATTCCATTGGATTCTTGCAACAAAGGTAAGAATAAGGTGAGAGGTGTTATTGTGGATTTTGCTCTAGTGAAAGAGCATGTGGTGTGGAAATCGCCTCCTGCTGACTATATCAAGATCAATGTTGACGCTAGTTTTGTGGCTAGTATTAATGCCACTAGTGTGGGGGTTATTGCTAGAAATTCGATTGGCAAAATTATCATTTCTTCATGGGACTTTATTGGTCAGTGTACCAGTGTCAATGAAGCAGAGCTCCACGCCTGCCTAGCAGGACTTTATATCGGTATTGCCCTCAACCAGTCTATTATTTTGGAGAATGACTATGCTTTTGTACCTTCTTTTCTTGCAAATGAAAAGCTTGACAGATCCCCTCTCGTTGATCTGAAGAAAGTCTCTGAGTATCGCCAAGTTGTTCCAAAGTTTGAGTTTTTCAAAATATATGTCAGGACCCCGATCCTAAGTCACACCGATCTAGCATGTAACACATCATATCACTTTGCGGCCTCACGCACGGTATTCCCACGGGTGCCACCTTACCTGGCCCGGGACCGTTTGCGCCTTTTGGCTCACGTATATGATAGTGTCGCTAGCATCCATATGACAAAGAACCCGGGCTGACATGGCTAGTCGTGAACCTAAAGTGGCACTAACTTACAGGGACAGGCATCCATGACCCAGCATCGAACGTGTCGGTCATCAGCGAGTGGATCCAGGCTGTAGCACTAGGCTAGCAGGACTTCGGTGAACCGAGCTGTAGCGGGCTAACAGGACTCCGGTATTCATCGCGTGACATTTCCCCGAAGGGACAGACACAGGAACGAAGAAGGACACATGCCGGCCAGCCTAAGTGTTCCGGAGCAGTAGCAAGCTACCATGGCTCAGTGGAAACACTAGGAGACATTTCCCGGTAAGAGAGGCTACTAAGGATAAACAACTAGATAGCCAGATCCCACACATACCAAGCATTTCAATAACGTACACACAATATGCTCGATATGTGCAAATACAACATGGCATCACAACATGACTCTACGACTCAAGTATTTATTCAATAGGCTCCGAGGAGCGAGATATTACAAACAGGGGTCTCATGACCCAACATTCAGAGCATACAAATCAAAGCACATGCGGAAGCTTAACATGTCTGAGTACAGACATCTAGAAATGAAGAAGGCTGAGAAGCCTGACTATCGACCAGATCCTGCCGAGGGCACAAGATCGTAGCTGAGGTAACAAGCTAAACGTCGAAGTCCACGTGAAACTACTAGTGAGACTGAAGTCTCTCTGCAAAAACATAAATTGAGCAACGTGAGTACAAATGTACCCAGCAAGACTTACATCAGAACTAACTACATATGCATCATTATCAACAAAGAGGATGGTGGGGTTTAACTGCAGCAAGCCAGCTTTGACTCGGTGGCTATCCTAAACTACGACTGCAAGCGACTCTTTTGAGGTGGCGCACACGAGTCCACATATTCACCATATCAATACACCACTATGGATCCGCTCCCGTCTCCCTACGAGAACGCCATCCATAGCACTCACGCTTATCTTGCGTATTTTAGAGTATACACTTTCACTTGTCTATGAACTGATATAAGCAACCCAGAAGTCCTTTTCCGCGGACACGGCTATTCGAATAGATGATGTTAACCCTGCAGGGGTGTACTTCTTCATACATGTTTCCACCACTTAGCGTCTGCACACGACATGTGCTCGGCAGACTTCAAGAGAAAGCCGACGTGGGTGTAGACCACGACCTACCTAAACACTCAAGTCTCTAGTCCAGGTTTATCGCCTATTCGGGTTCCATCCATGAGGAGATCCGGCCGGAGTTTCGCTCACAGCCCCAAACGATGTGTGCAGGGTTCTCGAGACACCAAACGGGCGCCCGGTATACCCGGCCACGTGCCTACCGCATCACAGCCCACCCCTACGGTCAGCGCTGCGCACGGCCTCCAGCATACTACAAACACCAGAAACTACTTGCAACTCCTGGACAGAGGACAAGGGTGAATAAGAAGTCGAGAGGGGTCATATTTCAGGGCCCAATGCATGGTAGTAGCTGAATCATGGATCACATACACAGAGCTCAGTTCCTGAGGACGGCTTCAATGAGACAACCCACCATGTACTCCTACATGGCCTCTCACCGTTACCTTTTACCAAATCGTGTTCACACACTTAGCTCACACACAGTAGGACATGTTCACACACCTCTGATTCATTCCCGATGAATCAGACCTGACTCAACTCTAAGCAATAGCAGGCATGACAAACAAACATGAATGAGTAGGCACAACAGGGCTCAAGCAACTCCTACTCACACTAGTGGGTTTCATCTATTTACTGTGGCAATGACAGGTCATGCAGAGGATAAAGGGGTTCAGCTACCGCAGCAAGTAACAAATGACTCGTTGTTGTCCTAATGCAGTAAAAGAGAGCAGGGCGAGAGAGTAGGATTGTATCGGAATGTACACGGGGGTTTTGCTTGCCTGTCACTTTTGAAGATAGCATTGAGTCTTCATCAGTGTCAACGATCACATCGTCGGTACAACGTCTACCGAGGGGGAACAACACCGGCAAACACAGAAGAAACACGATCAATGCAATGCACAAAATGATGCATGCTATGACATGGCAATATGAATGTATTTTGAGCTAATGCACCTAGCTATGATTTAAATGAAGTTGGTTTGAATACATGATTCAAATTCCAACTCCATATATGATTATTTAAATGCCCTTTATTTGTTTTGTCCAAAACAAAGGACAAACATTGTTCAAACATGCATGAAAATGGTACAGATGGATTCTTTGAATTTTTCTGATAATTTTTCATATATAATTTATTTAATTTGGAGTTACGGTTGAATTTCTATGATTTTTAGAAGTTTAGGACATTTTCTGAAAATAATAAATCATTTAAGATTTATTTAAATTCCAAAAAACATTTACTGCGTCAGCAGTGCGTCACTATGACGTCAGCAGGTCAACAGACGCTGCTGCTGGTCAAACCTGACCAGTGGGGTCCACTGGTCAGTGACTGGGGCTGGTTAGTGCCGCTGACGTGTGGGCCCGGTCAACGGCCACGTCAGCTTGGTCAAAACTGACGCGTGGGGCCGCTCTGGTTTAGTTAATCCTAAACAGATATTAAACTGGGGTTAATTAGGGCGTGGGGCCTAGGTGTCAGTGACACGGTGCGGTGTTTAGTGGCTAATTAAGCCAGCCACGTCAGCAAGTGACGCCGGCGACCACGGCGACGGCGAGACCTCGCCGGAGTTGCTCGGGACGGCGCTACAGCACGCGGCTGGTCGCGCTGAGGGCACCAAAAGGGAGCCCGTGCTCCCGCGCATCTAGGGGCGCACGCAGCTGGGCACAGGGAGGCCGGGGTTCGCCGGAAACGAGCTCCTAGCGGCGGCCGGAGTTCGGGCGTCGGGCGTTTCGACGCTGTTGCTCACAAACGAGGGAGCTGAGGCGCTGGAGGGGCTCTACGGGTCGCGGCAAGCACAACGGGTGCACGCCCGTGACCAAATGGTCACCGGGGTTTCGCCGGCGACGATCCCATGCGGCGGCGGCTGCTGTTAGCAAGGGGGCGGCGGCTACGGCAATCAAACAGAGGCGGGATTAGGGGGAAGATGACCGGGGGCTCACAGCGGATCCATTCGAGGCGGAGACGAGGCCGGGGACGGTCCGGAGCCGACGAATCGGGCGACGGCGACCGGCGGGTCCGAGGAGGGGAAAAACATCGGGGTGGCACTTCGGGGGCTTCTGGAGGGGCGTGGCTCGGTGAGGTGGGTCGAGGATGGAGTGGCGGAGCTTGTGGGCTAGTCGGGGAAGCGAGGGAGGCCGGGTGGCCGTGGTGGCAGTGGACGGCGGCGACGAGCTCCGCTCGGTGGCTGCGTGCGAGAAACAGAGGAGGGGGGAGGAGC